>NC_136253.1:24600000-24840000 GCF_053564925.1 Oryzias latipes | reverse complement strand
CTAAACCAATAAGACGACCTAAATAAGGAGCCGGCTCCTGCTGTGCTGAGGCTTAATGAAGAGACTGACATTCTACTAAATACAACATGTTAACATAAAATCATTAGCTCACACATGAACTGTTTTTCAATTCGTTTTTAAACTAAAAAAGCACTTTGAGAGTCTTTAACTCTCAAAGTTCTGGAATTTTTTTGCATGGTTTCTGTAGCTCAACCGGGCAGAAAGCATGCAGTGCTTTGCAGGACACAGATGTGGAAAAGAGAGTTTAGGGTAGAACTGGGATTTGGGGCGAAGCTGCACAGGGGGTGTCTGGGTTTATGGGCATGGAAAGGAAAATGGTGGCCAAACAGAGATTATGAGGCTGGAAACAAGAGGGATGAAGCAGGCCAAAGATGGATGATAGTCTGGGTTAAAGAGGAGTAATGCGCACAGTTGGCAATGCCTGTTTTATTTGTACAGCAGATGAACTTGAGCGTCAATCCTGTGTTCCTGAGCTGCTCACAGCAGCATCTGATTATGGATAAAAACCTAAACAGTTGCTCTGCTTTTAAAAAGCACACAATAGGTATAAGTACAACAGGTCTGACAATAATCTAGTAGCCTACAATAAGATATTACTAAAAATTTTAGTGATTAAAACTAAATTTTTGTCAAATCTGAGTTAGCAATAAATATGTATCAGTGAATGAACAATTTTGGCTGTAAATTCTCAATATTCTACATTGCATGTTTTTTGCTTTTACGAATGTTTGGTATCTTTCTGGATGTTCATCCATTTTATAATGAATCTTTTCCAGTTTAATTCCATAGAGACCCTGGATCTCTAACATGAGATTTTGTTTTGCGTTTACTATTAAGTACTTGATTGTTTTTATGTTTTTATACATGCATTTGATTGTTTAACATATTTTATTATATAACCTTTGAATTATACAGTGCTTTGCTCTACTTAGTTTGTGGTAATTCAGTTTTTAAATAAAGGTGATTGATTGATTGATTGATTGATTGATTGATTGATTGATTGATTGATTGATTGATTGATTGATTGATACATTTAGGTTTTTCTGGCAAAACATTTCTGTGAAGATATTTGAGTTGCATTGATGTTACTTGTATTTTAAACTTACTCAGACTAATAAAAGCTTGTTTAAAATTTTAAAAATGACATAAATTCACCTCCCCCAACCTTAAATCCTTTCCTCAGTCAGTTAAATTTATACATCTAGTTAACTTTAGCAAAACAAGGGGACTTTAGATTTTATCTATCTATCCGTCCATCTGCCGTTTCTATTTTCCATATCCCCAATTTATACAACTAATAATGACCTAACCATTTAAACCTTTTTTAGTAAGAGTTTAATAAAATGCTTGTTTTTGATGATTTTTTTCTTGCTCTTTCCAGTTTCTTCTTCTTTAATAATAATTAAAAAAAAAAAAAAAAGAAAAAAAAACCGGAAGAATCTGGAGCCAAGGCTTGGAAAAGGACAGGCGTACCACGCCATCCTGTGGACAAAAAAGGACTTGCAACTTTCAATCTATTGTTTTTTTTGTATTTAGAGCTGTTTTTTTGTTCCATCCTAATTTGACATTTTTGAACTTTCATAAGACACATCAGAACATTTTTTTGATTTTCACAAAAAGCTAAGATTAAAAACCTAAATTAAGTCCAAATAAATCTAATCTTCTTTCTCTTTCGGCTTTTCCCATCAGGGGTCGCCACAGCGAATCATCCTTTTCCACCTCACTCTATCATGATAAATTATTAATAAATTATTTTACACATCAAACCTTGTTATTTTCAGATATCTGTTTTCCATAAATGTGTTTACTTTGCCAGTATTTTCTATATTTAGTCCTTTTACCCAGATTTCTAACAGAGGAAACAGATGTTTATTTGATATTCAGTTGTTTGATTTGAGGAAAATAAAATTAATGAAAAAGTTGTTATATGTTCACCAACGTTTGATTCAATTCTTGGTGCCTGAATGTTCATGTTAAAGAATAATAAAAAAACATAATCAAAACTCCTAATGTCTTGTATTGCCTTCAGTAGTTTCTGAATCTGCTTCCCCAAACCACTCAGAACTCCCCCCACATCCCCTTCTGTGCGCTGTTTCTTTCATCAATCCATTCATTCTAGTTTCCTCCTTTGCTGTGTGTTTGCATGAGCCCGTCTCTGAGCAATGAGGACTTCATTGTTGAAGAAGTTGCAGTCCTCTGCTTTTCAGCACCTCTCCACTCTCTGATTTACTTTCTGTCAGATAAAAAACGACGACAATGTAAAGTTTCCTTCCAGAACGGGACCAGGAGAAGAAAAAAAAGCCAGGGCAGTCTGCCATTGTCTGAACTGACTTTGAGCGGAACAAGAGTCTTTTTCACTTTACTAGGGGAAAAAAAATTATGGAGTCTGAATCCAAGAGTCTGTCTGACTTTGTTTAAAAACATGCCCAGAAAATGGATTTCTTTGGTTTGCATGTGACTGTTAATAAAGAACAACTTGTCACACAAAGTGACAAAACCAAATCGAAATGAACGATCTAGATCTGAGAAGCATCTTTAAAAGAAATTGTTTGTCTTTATTTGTGTTACTAAGATTTTGAGTTGTGAATTGATTGTAGCTTGAGAACAATTGTCGATCATTTTTTATGTACGACACAAAATTACTTTTTTTATTTGTGCTGTTTTTTTATGCTTTGGATCTGTTGTATTTACAAAGCAAGCAAACATAAAATGACTTTTAACATCCTGAATTGATTGTTTCTTTTTAAATGAAAGTGTTAGCACAAACTGCAGTTGTTAGCGTGTTATGGATAAAGATCTTGTCAAAAATATAAGTAGTATTTTACAGTGGCATTCTCTGGTAACAAAATATTTGCAGTTTGCAGAATAACTATACACTCACAGGAGGTCATATTAATAACATAATTAAATATATATATACTGTTACTTTTAAGTAAAATGTTTAACCTTTTATTTTAAAACAATTGAAACAGGACGTATAACTACTATTAGAATGTAAGCTACAGGAAAATTGATTAAAATTTAGAGATTAAAATAACGTATTTGTGAAACAATACTTATAATTTCACAAAACAAAAAAAATACCAAACCAAACATTTAGCAAAGTAATGCCCTGTCCTGAGGGGGCATTACTGGCTCCTCTCTCTCTGTGTGGGGTAGGGCCTGGGGGGGTCGGCGCTTCGGGGGATGGGACCCCTGGGCTGAGGGGACCTGGGCCCTATGCTGGGGGGCTGGGGGGGGCTGTTTGATCATCAGGGGAAAGTCTACCAGCTGTCCCCGACTTACCCTCTTCCTCATAATTTCTTATTGTGGTAATGGGGGGGGGGGGGGGGTTCAGCCTGCGATGCACCTTGGGGGGAGGAGCTACTTGGCAGTGGTCCCCCTCCCATGGTTGCCGTATGGAATAGCAAACTTGAGCACAGGTGTTAGGTCACCTAGTTTGCGTGAATGAATGAAATATTTCACACTAGTTGGTTTGAAGGCATAAGTATGCGTGTGTGAACAATATTTATGTTTTGTACATGTTGACATGTGAACATTTTTGGAGCCAACAGGTGTTCTTATAACATTTAAGTGTGTGTGTGTGTGTGTGTGTGTGGACAGGCCCAGCCTTTATAGATTTGCATTACATCTGAACCTCACTGTAATGATTATAACCATCCAGAAACTTGTTGCTTTATGCTGCGTCATGGTTTTAACCCCCCCCCCCCCCCTTCTATAATCACACTACTGTCCCCCCCTCTCTAACATCCCTCTCTCTTCTTCCCTCCTTTGCTTTTCCGTCCGGTCCAACACAAAAGATTTTCAAATATGATTCAAATGAATAAAGTTTGGCCTCGATTACAAAAGGGGTTTATTCAGACATACCTCTGGTTTGTCAGAAGATTCATAACCCCTGTTGTTAAAGTAAAATATGTCCAACACAAGAGGCCTTCAGCTCTCATCTGTTTGCCCAGCTATTGGACAGAAAAAAAAGCAATGTCAAGTTTGATTTCACATCTTCATGGTTTTATGTTAAGTACTTTTCTTACAAACATAATTTATGTTCAGTAAGTACTGACGTGGAAGAGATTAGTACTAGTGTTGTGTGTGTTTTTTATTTACATATGATTATGTCAGTCTTAGGAAGGGTTTTATGAAGGTAATAATGTTCCAAAATGGACAACACAGATGCAGATTCTCACATTTGATTTTACAAGTTCTTACATCAAATCTACAAGTTAGTCCATTTTGGAACATTATCACCTTCATAGGTTTTTAGCAAATGAAATTTATGAAACATTGCATTTCCTATTGTCCAACTGTGTTAACACAGGTTTACTGCATTTTTAACCATTGAAGACAACTAATTTATGTAAAAAAAAAATTCTGAAAGTTTTTTTCCCCATGTATTTATTGTACTGCAACAACAGTTATATCAATAGAGCACTCCAACCACGACAATAGTTTAAAAAAATTGCAAGGTAAAAAATAAAGAAATAAAGAAATAACCTAAAAATACTCAGGTCCACATCTCATATCATGGGTCAGTGAGCAGGTCTGTTTAGAGGCACATGTAGAAAACAGATGCAAAGTCATCAGCAAAACAGCTGATTTCACAGTATTATAGTTATTACAGAAAAGGCTTTGTTCCTTCTGAGTGTTTATATGTGTTATTTTAGTAAAAACCTCAATATCAATGGGTATCCAAACTTTATTTTTTTTAATTACAATCATTTAAGTATAAGACCTTCTTGTGAAAAGTAAAAAGTGAAAAGAAATTGTCTACAGGTAAATGGGAAATGTCGCCATCTGGTGAACACTTAAAAACATTTACATTTGTAAATGATGTTCATTTGGTGAAGCAAAAACTTCTTAAAAATGAATATAAAGAATAATGAGGGCACAATGTATTGAAAATGTTTTGAAGTAAGTTCAACCTTTATCTTACAACAACACTCAGACTTGTATCAGAAATGAAAAAAAGAAAAGAAAATCAAACAAAGCAGTATTTTGTTGCACCTATAAGAAAAAAAAATAAGTGATAAACAATTTATAAAAATCACATTACAGTAAACTGATTTTTTGGATATAATCTGTTTTAATTTTAAATGAATACATTAAATAAACTAAGAGGATTAAAACCTGGAATGTGACAGAGCTGGACTAGAGGTGTGCCTCCCTCTCCTCAAGCTGCATCATCATTCTGTTGCTGCATATTTGTTCTACTGATAAAGTACTTGATGTCTGAAACGTTTGTGTGTTCAATCTGCAAAACTACAAAACCGCTTTTCCTGTCATTTCCATGTGACTCACTGAGACGTTACAATAAAAGAGGCTTAACAATGAGATGAAAGAAGCACATCAAAGATTTAGAGGTTTTCCTGCAGGCCAGTTTTGAAGAAAGTGGTGAGATACATCGATATCCTCCATGCGTCACCAGGAGATGATGGAGTTACTTCTTTTAACATATCCTGAGATAAAGATCTATCACAGATGGTATTTTTAAGTTGCTTCTTCCAGAAACTTAAACATCTACCTTCAAAAGTTCAGATTACTAAAATCTAAAGGAGGTCCTGTGCTGCTAAAATAAAACGCTGTTTAAACTCAAACAACAAGAAAAATACTCTTTAGTCTTTTAACCAACTTTACTGTTTTGCTTGATAAAAATAATTCAAAAGGTTAAAAAAACAACAACAAGGGCTAAATTTTATTCAAGTCCAACTCTGATCCTCTTTTGATGCATTTTAAAAGAGTTCCCGGTGCTCTTTTAAATATAATTGTGCTGTTTTCTAGCCAAAAAAACAAAATCAAAATATGATTGTATGAGTCTTGGGCAGGACCACTGGCCCAGAGCAGCCCCATCCCCTGTTCCCATCACCTATAACTGAGCTATTATTTAATATGCTTATTAAATGCGCTCTCCTGTTTGCTAAAACCCCCAAATAGCCCCAAACACACCGACAACCATACCAACCTCTAACTCTGACACATCAAACCAGAAACGTATAAATACTGAATGGTAAATATTGAATATTAAATACTGAATTGTATAATATTCTTTATGCAAGACTAAAGTCATGTTTGTGCAAAGTTCTGGTGTAGTACTTTCTGTGTATGGTATTGTTTGTGTAAGAATTTCTATGCTGTCTTGCAAGGCCTCATATGGAATCAAGTTACTGGCACATTTAAAATAAAACTGAATTTGACATCATTTATATTCAAATTTGCTCCTAATTTTTGTGGTTTTTATGTCATAAATGTGCTTATGATCACTGTTTGAAGGGTTTATTATAATTTGTGAGGGGCAGGGAGTGAAGCACCCCATGCTAAAATGAGCTGGTTGAGATGGCTGTGTAATCTGGTCAGCGTAGCCTCAGCTGACCTTGTAGTGAGCAGCAGTTTAGACTTGTCTCTGTGGGAAGAGACCTCAGGTTTGACCCAGTGCTTACTGGAGAGATTAAATCTCTTGGAGAGCCTGGAAACATCCCAGAGAAGCTGGAGAAGGTGTAACTTACCCCACTGGCTTAAAAAAAAAGACACGAAGAGTAAAATCCAAGCTTCATATTGACTGACTTAATAAATAAAGCAAATAGGAAGAAAAAAAAATTGTTCTCCTCTAACTCCCAATTTGGAATTTTTAAGCCTAAACATGGCTTAACCCATCAACGCCTTATTGCCTAAAAAACAGCTGTAATCACCAAAAAGACGAAAGGCACACACAGACAATAAAATAATTTATCAGAAAATTATTTATCTGGCTTCTCGCGAAATTCAGCGCCCAGACAGCAACCACTTCAGCTGACTGACTGATCCAACAAAGAGGTTTAACCTTTACCATGATCACTCATCACATGCACACACACAAAAGCACAACACACACACAAAAGTAATGATTTCATCATGTAGCAGGATATCCCACCACCACTATATAAACACTTCAAGGTCTCGGGTCTCCTTTTACTTCCTTGCTCCCTCTCTACCCTCAAGCTGCCTGCATCTCCTCCTCTTCCTCCACTCAAACTGGGGACATGAGATGATGTTTAAATGTGACAGAAACAGCCAACAGCGACGGCAAATTATGTTTGTGACCGTCAACCCCTCAACAAATCCAATATTCAGAGGTTCTTATTTTGACATGAAAAACTTCACTTCAATTGTGTTTATTAACCGCTTGACATCTTTTGATACAAATATGCATCAAACTACTGCAGTTTCAAATTACATTAATATAGCATCTACATGAAAACAAAAACAAACATCTTTATTTTACATTGCTGAAAAGAAATTCAAGCATCAAGTGGTTTAACAATTACGCCCTCGTTGTTTAAGGTAAATATTCTTTTTGTCGAATATTTAGTTTAAATTTCAAAACTATCATAATTATTACATGTATTGTATAATCTGTCTAAGTACAGGGTCACAATATCACTGAATCAGAGATGTACTCAAAAGGTTCAAGGTTTTATTGCCTTCTGCACGTGCAGTACATCGGAATTTTTCTTTGGCATATCTCACATCACGGTTAAATAAAGAAAGGACAAAGATTAAAAAAATAAATAGAATAAAGGAAAATTAGACAACAAAGAACAAGAATAAAAAATAAATAAATATGAGCAAATATGAATATTGCAGCATCCCAACTGTTCAGAAGAATTATTGCACGTGTGGAGTTAATTGTTAATTAATATAAACTGAAGTATATATAAAAAAAAATTAAATAAATAAAAGAGGGACAAACCTTTAGAATTTGAGACATGGAAATGTGTACCCTAACCCTTCCAGGTCAACAATGACAAATTCATTTGAGCCTAAATGTATTTAACTGAAGTCAAAAATTAGATTTGGGGATCTTATAAACTAGTTGACAAAATAATAAATTCTTCGTTGTGAAAAGATCAGATCAGAACAAGAAGAGTGCGTTTTCGGCTTCTAGCAATTCATCCACCAGTTGAATACTGAAAAATAAAATGATTACAAGATGCAGCATGTTAAGTTTTCTGGTCATTCACTAGAGGAACAGCTTTTCACCGACAGCAAAAGGAAGCTTTGCTCAATTTGAAATCACTGAATTCCAGTGACCCAATTAACATTTGTTTTTTCTTTTCCACTTTTGGCATTCAGACAGATCTCATATATTTTCATTATTTATGTGCTTTAGGTTGATCCGATACTAACTAAATACTTGTTTTTTTCAGAGTAACCATTAAAATACAATGATTACTCAGGTCAAAATACCCAATTAAATTTGATGAGTTTTAAAATCTTTTTCATTTGGAAGCCTTGTTTGCACAATTGGACAACTGATTGCAAATGATCTCATCTGAACAACATTCCTACATGAAGGAAAGAAAAAGAATCTCCGGCAACATTTTTTCAGCCCACACTTTCGTGTCTCATGTTGTCCCTAGCAGCTGAATCTCAAAAATCTTTAGTAACTTTTAATCACGGAGGGAATCCAGCCATAACAGAGATATGTTCAGTCATGTTTATTTGCGCTCTTTGGTGTGTGTGTGTGGGTTCTCATAACAAAAAAAACAAAATCAACCTTTTGCGCAGGCTTTTGAAGTAAAACAACTGGAGTTTCTTGAGGATGCAGGAGCTACTGTAACCAGCAGGAGATAAAGTCCTCTTGTCTTTAGTTGATGGTTAATGGCGTGTACTTGTATAGCGCTGTTTTACCTTTCTCAAAGCCCCAAAGCGCTTTACAGTCACAGTCCCGTTCACCCATGCAAACACACATTCATGCACTGGCGCCAACCTTCCACCAAAGGCAAGGTGGGGTTCAGTGTCTTGCCCAACGACACTTTGACACATGGGCAGGAAAGGTGGGAATCGAACCTGCAATCTTCCGATCATAGGTCGACCGCCCTACCGGTGCAGCAGGAAAAAACAAAACAAAAAAAACAACTCTAGGAATATTTACCATATTTGAGCAATACAATTGTACGTGTTTCTATAACCTTTCACCTTCTACCATTATCCTTTATTGTTTTTGATTTGAACCTCAACATGTCTTATGACATGGAGCATTACAAGTGGTTCTCTTTACAGAAGTTGCTTCTGCACTTCAGGGATTTTAATAATAATAATGGATTGGATTTATCTGCGCTTTTCAAGGCACCCAAAGCGCTTACATTGTGTCCATTATTCATTCACTCGTCATTAATACTTGGTGATGGTAAGCTACGGTTGTAGCCACAGCTGCCCTGGGGCAGACTGACAGAGGCGTGGCTGCCAGTTCGCGCCTACGGCCCCTCTGACCATCACCGGGATCATTCATACACATTCACACACCAGTGGAGCCACACTGGAGGCAAGGAGGGTGAAGTGTCTTGCCCAAGGACACAACGACATTTTGGCTGGTGGGAGTGGGGATCGAACCGCCAACCCTTCGATCATTGGACGACCCGCTCAACCACCTGAGCCACTGTCGCCCCTTTTGCCATTATTTATTGCAGAAAACTGATAAAAATGCGGATGGTGCACCCATGACACTCCATGGAGAATTCTGTTCGCACCTTCAGATCCTTTTCTTCAAAATTTGGGAACTTTGGAACAACTGGATCAAAGCTTTCATTAAGGCCATTCATGAATTATTATTTGCCTGCATGCTACAGTTAATCAGGTTCTGCAAAAAACCTTTGTTCATTGCCATTTTGAATCACTGAATCAGTTTTCCACTCACTTTAAAAAAAAAAAAAAGCAAAAAGAACAATCAAATCTATTTTTTAGGTCTCATGCTTGAAATTCTGTTAAGTTTTTAGTTTAGCTCAATTTGAAAGCTTAAAATACCTCATCACAACAGACAATGCACCATTGAATACCAACAATGCTTTTCTTATGTTAGGATTTAACCCTTTTACACCACACCTGTAGCTCCAGTGTTTACATTTTTTTGACTACCAGAACTTCAACTGTTTACGCAATGAATTTAATTCCAGCAGATTCAGCAGCGGTAAAAAGCAGCTTCGTAACTATATGCAAGCCTACGTTAGTAAAACATTGTAGGTTAGTGCAAATCTGAGATGAAAAGCCACTTTTCTCTGCGTCAATCAGCTGATTCACGTTGATCCTGCATTTGTCAAAGAGCGTGTTTTTTAAGGGTCGGCTGCTACATCAACAATAATATGTTCAGTATGTCTATTCTCACGAAGAGACTTGCCTCAGAGGAAGGCAGTTTTTGCAGATGTAGATTAGGGATTTTAAAACCCAGAAGTCAAGAGAGATAAATAGGTTTGTTCATTTTGCGCTGTGTTTATTTAAGTCTTTAAGCTCTTGGCGGATCATCTCCCTGTCCAGCCAGAACCTGCCGGTCCATTGTTGGGCCACCACTCAGCGGACCGAGCGGACGTACACCTCCATTACCTCTTCATGTTTACCTCCACCGCCAGCCCAGAATAGCCTGTCACTCAGCAACGGTTATTCACCCACTTCCTCGAAATAGCGTGACTCCGTCATACATGGAGAGGCGGGAACTTAACTAAAACAGGACAAAATGAGAAAAACAAGATGTGACAGAGAAGAGGGTTTCACAAAGGGCAGGAAACCCAGAGACATGTCAAAGAGAGCAGCAGGCAGAGATGGAGGAACAGATAGAAGGACCGACTGGGGGAGGAATGAGTACAGCCGAGGGATAATGGAGTTAGAAATGAATGAATACGGCTAAAGGAAAGAGTGAGCGGATGTTGCAATAACGAAGGAAAAAGAAACACAAGGAACAGAGAGACTCATTCTACACCTTTGAAGTCCACTTTGGGACACAAAGAGTTTGGTGTAATATGATTCAACAAACATTAGCGGTCCTGTGTGCGTGCCCCGGCGGATGAACCGACGAAAGCTTTTTATTAACACAAATGATTCGAAGCTTTTGATTTTTTTTTTCATAGCTGTGTTACTGAGCAGACTGACAGAAAGCTTTGATCTCCAGCTCTCATTCCACAGCCTCAGTGTCTGAGGAATATAGTTTTCAGCTCATTACTAAAAATAATAAGGGCACAAAAAGAAAATTCTTTATGTTAAATAGATATTAGTTTGCCAATTTGGGTTTGAGCCTCTTGTTCCTTCAAAAACAAGAGATACAGACAAAAAAAATGCAACAATATCCCAGGAAAACATTTGTTTTTAAAAATGTTGCATGGTCACTAAAACACTAAAATTTAAATTTTTATATTAGTTTAGAGTCAAGGATTTCTAATTAAAGTGTTTGAGCATTTTCTTCTGTTTTAGATAATTCTATAAATGAACCAACTGTTCCAAATCATGTTATTATTTCAGTTTAAAATTTTTGTTAAGATTAAAAAATTGGCCTCTTTAAATTGTGGTTAAAAAAAATTAAATTGAAATTTCTTGAATTGGACTTAGCGACCTGTGGTGTACCTCACCTTGGCCCAACTGTAGCTGGAATAGGCTCCAGCAACACAATAACTCTGAAATAGATGAAGCAAGTTTGGAAAATAGATGTTACAGTTTCTGAATATTTTCTGATAAATACCACTACTTGTCTTAAGCATGAAATGTGTGTTGAAGTCATTATGCACATGCATCATTTCTATTTGTCCCTCTATTTCCTTTCGTGTCCCACTTTTGTAATGTAACAGTTTAACCCTTAGTAGTATGCGGGCCTTTAAAGGCATTTTTTTTACAATTTACTACAATTTGCTGATCATTTACCTTTAAAACAGTTTTTGTTCCTGTCCATCTAAAGAAATCACAGCCTCTTTTTTTCAATGGTCATTTCTCTTTATGTTATACAAAAAAAAATAAATCCAAAATAAATCTAAAACTGATCAAAAAAAACCAACTTCCGTCCAGTAAATGCCATTTTTTACCGCAAAAATTTAGGTAAGACGGTTTTCATTTTATAACAAATATCAAAAGTTAAAGTTCACAACTGTTGACCGGTAAAAGGCAACATCGTTTTAGGTAAATACAGAAATGGAGCAACAGAGGAACTCAGAGCAACTTAAGAAAACCTCAAAACATTAAAGAAACGTTTTCACAGAAAAACATATATTCCTGTTTTTTTATTTTTATCGATAACCAATTCAAGATGTGCAGATGCGTAATAGAGAGCAATGATGGATGAGGATGTATCTGTTTTGGATCTTTCCACACAATGTTGTGGGTAATCCAACATAAATTCTTTAGTGCAGCATATCTGTGTATCCCAATAGAGAATCTAAGAACTGGGATGACAGTTCAACACAAGAAGGAGTCTTTCTTTGAGTCTGGAGTTTATTTAATAGTTATGTTAGCCAATCAGATGACCGACAGAGCTTTGAAGTTCAGGCCCAGAGAATGGCCTCACTATGGCAAGAGGACAGAGAATAAGAATATAATCTGGCTCTATAACTTCAGAAAAGTATTTCAAGAAATGAGCAAGACTGAGTTTTCAACAACTCAATTACAATGCACTAATCATGCTCAGAAAGCTTTTCTGAATGTGGTAAATTAGTAACCAACACACCCAAAGTGTAGAGAGGTTTGTTGCTGTCTTTTTCGATTCTTAACTATGGGGATCAAAAGTGTCTTCTTTCTTTTAATCTAAACGTAAACACCGGGCATTGGAAACGCGTGTAAGACTGTTTTAAAACTAAGTTCTTGAGCTCTCATTGAGCTCATGGTGTTCACATTGGACAAGCAGGTACGGGCTTCTTTTCCTTTTTCTACTGTTTGCTAGTGCATTTCCACCACATTTGGAAAAGGTTTGAGGTGAAATGTCAAAGCTTGCAAATCTTGTCAGTCTTGCACCAGGCTTTTTCTTTTTACAGCTCTGTTCCAAAACATGAAAGACTTGGTGTCATCATTCTGGCCTGATGGACAGCAATTGCTAATTTCTCTTCCATGAACAACGTTCAAACGGTTGGCATTTCCGTGAATTAGAAGGGACGCCATCCACACATCACTAAAAAAATCAGAGTCCCTGATTGGTCAAAGTACAACCTGGTTGATCTTGCAGTGCACGTTCAGTGCCTTTTGTTTTGAACACAGACCTGTTGTAGAAACTTCCATAGCTATTCGTGATTGTGAGAGTTTTTAACATGGTAACTGTAAGGCCTTGACGTAGATTTTTTTCATCAAAAGTGGTTGCTTGAACGCGTGTTGCAGAACGTAGCTTCAGAGTGCTTTCACACTGAGCTGTTTGGTCCACACCAGGCTGGCCCTTGGTAATCCCCTTTTCTGGATAATCCCTTTCATTTGGTGGGTGTGGGTAAGAAAAGCATATCTAAACTCTGGTGTGGCCCATATATGTGAACACACCTGAAGATGAAACTCTTGCAGCAAAATAAAAAATAGAGATGAACCAACTAGACCAAATGGGTCTGCAAACTCTAGCGTTCACACACACGTTACGCAAGTTTCTACACATGTTTCTATGACTGTTTTAAGGCTCTAAGTATAAAACGCATGGCCATTGAAAACCTGTTGAAAGGTAAACCAGGTCAACCTTTCATAAATCAGAAAAGTTGGATTTGAAAGTGATGAATGGATGGCATCCCCCTTTAATACACAAAAGTGCCAACCGTTTGAAAATTGATAATGGAGGAGAAATTCATGATTGGGGTTTGTGCCACAATTATATGACAGTTTTTTTATATAGAATCAAAACAAGGCTGTGAAGGAAAAAGCCTGGAACAAGACTCGAACTATTTTGACATTTCGCACCAAGCCTCTTCCAACTGTAGGTAGCAGACATCTGCTAGTATTACGTTGAGACGGTCTAATGTGAACGCCATGGGCTAAACTCATTCAAGATTGAGCATTTAGCGCATCACATACCTGATGTGAACATAGCGTAACACATAACTATTGGACACCAGCAGCAAAACCTTGAAGACCAAGGCCGAATCCGAATTCTTTCCCTACCCCGCTGGCTCCTTCCTATCCCTCCAATTATAGGGGCATTTGGAGGGAGAAGGGTGTCCAAACTAGTTTTTGTTTTTAAATGGGAAACCCATTTAAGGAGAAACGCATTCCTTTATGTGGAAGTAATGATATTTTGCTATAGCACATCTTTTTAAAGTTATAAAACTTTTATGCATTTTTTCAATGAGAATTTCTTAAACGTGCTTAAATTTGTTTGTTAGGGGGTTGCATTTTGATACGTTGGGTCAACATTAAATTTGTAAAAAGGGAAGAAGGTGGTGACTTGTGTGTGACAATAGAAGACTTAAGTGACCAATCAGAATTCAGCTTTCTTTTAACCATCACCATCTTTCCTACTTTAACCACCATTTGATCTTTACAACAAACCAAAAAAAAAAAAATTAAAGTTTTAATCAGATAAAAGAACTTGTGAGCTCAGAAGGAGGAAGGTCACAAGAAAAAAACAATATTTCATGAAATGAAATAATTATGCTTATTTCAATCATTTTTACATTCTTGCTTCTTGGAGACATTGTTCTTCCCTTTTTAACTTTGACCTATCTTGATAATCCAAAATGGTCCCTGAGGTCTAAAAAACACCAGTTACCCGGAAAGTTAGAACTTGCTTTTCTCAGAACGGCCTTCTTTTGAGGCTAATGTCACGTCAAAGAGCAGAACACAAGTCATCCTTCATCCGTCAGTGGTGCTAATGAAGCCCAGATGTTCCATGCAGGCCCGGCCACTTTTCCTTTGTTGTCACTGCAATACAGTACCCAGAATCCTACTGTTTGTTGTGGCTGTCCTGGTTATGGCTGAGTACTCGATACATAATGAAAAAGAAAGTGTGGATGTGTTCAAACATGATGGATCTTTGACTTTATCACGGTTAGTCATGCTTTGTTATTCAAGCCCCTAATCTGTATGTTTGTGCCAAATATGCATGCAAATGTCTCTTTGTGGGGGAATGGACAATTGAAAGTTTAATTTTTTCACTTTGATACAAATTAAAGAGGGCTGGAGAGTCACAGAGTCACTATTTGGATGTTTTAAGGCTCCAATTCTGCAATAAGTCAATTCCCTATATGGCCCCATTCTATTATTTAAAGATGATATCCAGTTTCATTTATTTATCCAAAAAATACACAAACATATGAAACAATGCAATTATATTGTGATTTGAGTGAAAGGACCACCACTTTGTTCCATGTGGTTCCAGCAGTTCTGTACACTTCCTGTCCGGGTCGGGTAACCAATGCAAACCCAGCAGCTGGCGAGGAAGGTGGTCTACTTTCTTCCGTCTCAGGTACAGATACCCACACACATTCATTGCAGAAAGCTTGCACTTAGATCGATCCCATCTTTCACCAAAGACTTTAACATCAAACTAAGTAATCTCAGATCCACTTGAGCACAAACAGATGGAGACACACCCGTACCGTCACACTTCCCAGGAGCGAGATAAGCCGCAGCATGTCACGATCAAACTAGAAGTAAATGCTGCTCTAAAATAAAAACAACTGTATGTTTATAGGATGCTGGGATGTTTTCGGCTAAGGAGGGAAACCAAGCCCACTAACAAACACTGCCAGCGCTCACGAAAGCTGACGTCAGGATGATGAACAACACAGAAGGCAGAAAACCACACAAACTTTGCCAAAAGTATTTTTTAAAATAATGTTTTTCCATAACCAAAAATAGACTTTAAGCTCCAGTGGCAGATCTTTGAAAAAAATTAACTTTACGTATGACAAATGGCTGTCTTACCCTGATAATCTTGCTGCCTTTGCTGGCCATGTGATAAAAGACTGGCTTAGTGGTAGAGCGTCTACCTTGAGATAAAAAGTTTAGGGGTTATTAAGAAGTAAATACAGGGATCAGTGAAGTTTTTTTTAGAGTTTAATAATCTGCAAATTACAATGACAACAATGCAAGTAAGAAACTAAACTTAAAAGAACAGCGAAGTTAAATATCTCAAATCAATTTGGGAGCAAATGGCATCAACCACATCTGTGCTGCAAACACCAAGAAAGTGCTGGATCCCAGAGGCAACAAGAGAAAAAAAAACATCAAATGAGAAAAACAACAACAAAACACTTCCAACTGTTTGAAGATGCACAACTTGAATTGGTTTAACAATTACAAAGATTCAGGAGTGTTAATCACACAGATATGGGTTCATTCATTCATCCTCTGCAGTTAATTCCCTATTGGGGTCTCGGGGCTGCTGGAGCCTATCCCGGCCTCTTGTGGGCGAAGGGAGGGTACACCCTGGACAGGTTGCCAGTCTGTAGCAGGGTAACACAGATATTAGTACAACTCCAAAACTGCTGCACAAAGACAGCTCAGACCAACCTCTAAAAAAAGTATAGAAGCGAAGAATCCAACCAAACACTGAAAAGTTGATTAAGGAATTTTTTTTTCCGTAAAGAAAACCTTTATTACTTTACTACTATACTACTCAACTCAGTTACTACTTTATCCCCAACTAAATGTAATTTTATATTTTTATTGCAGTATTTTTAACTTTACCTTTACTTGCCATTTGAAAATTACTTTAAAAAAGAGGCAATAGATAAGTGACTTCAGTGTGTAATTGTGTTTATGTTTCACTGATCAAAACCGTTCTCTATAGATTGACTGAAAGCATGTGTTTATACAGTGTGTCAGTTGAAATTCTTTGATCAAAAACAGAATTAGAAAAAATATTGCAGAAGATTTAAATGCAGGAATAAAAACTAAAAAAACTGGCTAGAATATAGGATAAATTAGGCACACTGTCCTGTCATTCAGAGCCATATTGTTTTCTTTTTAAAATATTTTTGTCAGTTAAATTACACCAGGCTTAGATTCAGATTGGTTCCCCAAAATCAGCCAGACATAATTAAATAATACAAAAATATCTTTAAAGCTACTTTTTTTTCATAGAAAAATATTGAACAGATCTCTTAAACAATTTAGGATCAGATTAAATATTTCAAATTAGAAGTGTCCTCTTTTGTTGTCAACATTTAATCTACATTTGGAGTCATTTGAAATAATTTGCAAAAGTTGATTCATAGTTTTGGCTTAGTTTCCTTCTTCTAGAGGGCAAACAAATGTCCCCCTGCCCCTAGCTAAGCTGCAAAATTCCACCTTAAAAACCCTGCTATAAAGAGCCAGGAGATCATGTTTCATACATGCACAGTTTAGGCCCACAGGGATTTTTTTTGGGCCAGCGTACCGCCTCTCCATTCACAAAGAGAATGGTTTCAATCATGACCCTATTACTTTCTCCGGTTTTCACAAGAGTTGGCAAATATTGATTGAAATATTTATTGATAAGAATTTAGAAAAAAAATCTCGATTTATAAGAATTGCAAAAAATGTCAAGAATAAGTAGTTTTGATCTTATTTCTCTGTTTCAGGTCATTTAAAGATTTTCCAAATGTGATGGTTGTAAGTTAGACAACAAACAACTTCTGATGTTGTTCACATGGTTTGAAGATCTAAATAATAATATAAATAATCCTAAAACACAGTCCAGATCTGTTTTTCTAAGATCCCAGAAGGCAAGAAAGGAAAAGATGACGCATGCTGATATGGTCAGAGTGGCTAAAATGGGCCTCTCACAGAAAGAAATTCTTTCAGAGTTCACTAACTTTTAATGCAGTATACATCAGCATTCAAAACAATTAAGAAAATGATATTAAAGGCATTTAAGGTTTTCATTTAAATGTGTATGATACACTTGGGGCAATCATCTCTTTGCATCTGTTGAAAGTTTGTTTTGTCGTCGTCCTCCTCAAAATATTTAAAGGGTTTAGATGGATAAAAGTTAAAAAACGAAAAATAAATTATGAAAGCAGTTACGATATAACTATATATAAATAAAATACACACAATAAGTTTTCTTATTAGACAGTTGTTTTTTCAGCCAGTCTGTAAAAATGTCAGATTAAGAATTTCAAAATAAGAAATAAAGAAAAAAAGAAAGAAAAGAAAACAGGGCGTTCCCAGACCACCGAAAAAGGGAGGCACGCCGGGCTTTTCTGAAATAAGACCAAACAATCTTGGCTCCAACAATAAGCGCAGAGTGGACGCGGGGTTTTCAAGTTAAAAGCATCAAATTCAAGTATAGCCAGAGGAATTACAACAGCTCTGAAGAAGCGAGCGTCTGCTCAGCTGGAACATCTGGCCGACCTGTGATGCTCTAAAAATGTTCAACTGCGTCTCCAACAGCGCCGTGAGTAAGAAAGCACAAACAAAAAATACTAAGTTATTTTCAGAAAGTAATTTCTTTTAAAATCGAGTTCAGAGAAAAACGGTCAAAGCAGGTAGAAGTTTTTGGCACAACTCTGAATTTACAGATGATCCCTCTATTGTTTTGAAGTCTCATTTTTGCTCCAAAATACATTTTATGATGCAGAATTTGGTCAGAACGTTATTTTTTTGTCATATATTTAACAATAAGGATCTATTTTAAAAACAAACGTCAAATTTTAACAAGAGACCATTTGATGCTTATGAAGCTACTCTCCAAAAATCTGCAAATTATTATGCTACTTAATAGTTAAATAATGCCTATTTGTTATTTTATTTAGCTTTTAAGTTTGAGTTTGGCAAGTTTGTTGGTGAAGCGAACCATGAAGGGAAAAAGCTCAAGTTTGCTTTGAGGGAGAAAAAAAAACTAAAAAAAAAGTCACCCCTGTCTTACGCCTTGGGCCTATTAAACGCACGTGCCCTAATTAGTACAATCAGAGAATGCTACTCACGTGTGCGCGTGCATGCTTTTTACTTCAGGTTGCCAAACAGAATGCCTCTCTTTACGGTGTTAAAGTCAAATATCAAACTGAAACACTTCTGACATACTTAAACACAGATTTTGTTTCACAGTGGTAATAATTGTCATTAAAATGATGATTTATTCTTTTCTAAAGAACGTTTATCGATGTGGTTGTCATGGAAATGGGAGGGGGTGGGGGGTGGTAAATGGGAACTATCTGCTGACTTTATTCATTCGCGTGTAAAGCTGCGGACCTCACACCATGGCGGAAGAACTGGCGGAGGCCGTTTTCACCAATACGCAGGATGGGGACCATTTTTACGACACAGTAGGTGTTTTCAGCGTCAAAGGAAAGCTTTTCTTAAGTTTAATTGAAGTTCTCAAGTTTCGAACAACTAAACTAAAGTCACTTGACTGTCATCTGTATTCAGTATAATTTTAAACTACTATTTAAAGACTCTGCTAATTTAGACAGGTTTAGATTTTCTCTACAATATAAAAATATAATTTAGTTACAGTAGTTACTTCTCTCCTGACTTTTTGCCAATTTACCAAAAAAAAAAAAGCCTGGTTTTATGAACCGTTTTTATGACTTTCACAGCCTGATTGGTTCAATAAAAAGGGTTTCCTTCGTGATTGAAGCAATTAAAAAAAAAGATCTTCATGTTTCCACCCTACAATTGTAAAAGTAGCAGTTTTTCATAAAGGCAATTTAAGTTCTAACTTTGTATCCCTATATAAATTTTCTTTAAAAAAAAAAAAAGTCGTCAGAAAACTCAAAATGTCATGGAATTTGAACCAGTCCTCTGGTGAAACCTAATCCAATATTTTTTTAAAGCATTCTGAGATTTCTAAAGCCCTTTTGAACAACTTTGGAATATTGTAATAAACATGCATGCTAAATAAAAGGTTTATATGCATTCCCTGCCTAATTCAGCTAATTTCAATATTAATTAGCACAACTGAATAGTTGGCACAATTTCTTTGCCAAAGTTTTTACAAAAATACTTTGAGTTTCTCAAAATTTAATACAAATTTGAGTTGAATCTCAGATGTATAAATCTTTGCCAAATGAAAATAAATAAATAAATAAGACTAGATTTAATCTCAAATAGCATTTTATTTGACAATACTTTGATATTTCACAGGGCTCCTCTGGGTCTGATGACATTTTTGAGGACGACTCCTACTCTCCATCCTCCCTCTCCTCATCCTCATTGTCTTCTGTTCCCATGGTGGGCTCGTTGCAGGGTAAAACTCTGTGCACCTCCTGCGGCCAGGAAATTGTGGACAGATACCTCCTTAAGGTCTGACAGACTGTCAAAGTTTAACATGAGCTAGAACATTAACAAAGAGGCAAACCTCAAGAGTAGCTTTTGCACTACTTCTTCTTAAGTCGTAAATAACCTGCAGCTACAGTTAGTCGGTGCTGAAAATGAAGGTCATGTTTTTAAAGCCATGTAATCCCCCCCCCCCCCCCCCCCCCTTTTCTTACAGGTAAATGACCTGTGCTGGCACGTGCGCTGCCTGTCATGCAGTGTCTGCAACACTTCACTGGGACGACATGTCAGCTGTTACGTGAAAGATAGTCAGGTTTTCTGCAAACTCGATTATTTTAGGTATGTCAACTCAACTCATGTTCAAAATGTTACACAAAAAAAAAAAAAAAAAAAAAATCACTTTATTATAATATATTAAAATTGGGAATGTATAAAGTTCTGGAGTTTTAACAGCTTTAAAATCTGATCCCATATCAACTTGATGCTGGTAATAATGCTCATTTGTTTACTTTTTACTTTGTTAAAAAATACCCAAAAAAAGCAAACATGTCATTTGATTAGAATTTATAGCTTTAAATACATTGTATGTAAAATGTTTAACTCCACATTTTACATCACACAAGTACAATTGCTAAATTTAATAATTCATACTTTGTAACTTTAATACATTTCTGAACAAATGCGGGCGACTTTTTTCACTATATAAATTAACCTGCAAAATTTTGAATTAAACAGTAATCTCAATGTCTTGTTAAACTCTGTAGAAATATAAGAGTGAATGTGGCTTTTATTTTCAAATGCAACAATTCATTTAGGTTACCTGTGATCCTTGTTAGGAGTGGGCTTCACATGCTATCTTCAAATGATATGGTCAAACTATCAGATTCTTAAAGCAGAAGAAACTGCATACAGTTCTCAAATGTCAGCCTTAAGCCAGTCCTTTACAAACTCCTTTTGTTTTCTTCAGGAGGTACGGTACTCGCTGCGCTCGGTGTGGTCGTAATATCCACTCTACTGACTGGGTGCGTCGGGCAAAAGGCAGCACCTTCCATCTAGCGTGTTTCTCCTGTGCCTCATGCAAGCGCCAGCTCTCCACTGGAGAGGAGTGTGGACTGTTTGAGAACAGGGTCTTCTGTCGGCCTCACTACGACGTCGCCATGGAGAATCTAAAGCGATCCAAGGAAAATGGTGAGTTTCTGCCTGAAACTTTTACTTTTTTTTTTTTATATACCTTTGAAACCTCAAACCATATATACCACAAAACCTTTATGGTATTAATCATGATGAACCAGTTCTTAAGGTTTTAAAAGAGGTTTCTTTGAATGGAGTAGATTTATTTATTTTCCTCGCTGCAGGACGACAAAAAAAGCAGGACAATGCTGGTCTTGATGTACATTTGATTTCACTTGAGCACAGGAGTGCAGTCAGTTTAAACTGGACCAGAGACTGGAGGAGATCCAATAATTAGAGCATGCAAAGAGCAAGTTTGCAGATAAAACAGATTAACAAAGCAAAATTGGACAAAACAAATCTGCCAAAGAAATCTCATTCATTTCCATATAGTAATATCTTAGCTCATTTTAATGAATAACTCACAAATATTGTTCAATATCGGTTCATCATGATCAGTTTGGGTAAGCTGTACAGAATTATTCATTGTTACTTGTCTATGTAAGTTGGAACTCAACAGATAATGCATTCTTTGCTATACCAGTATGGAAACCCTTCCTCTTCATATTCAATTTACTTCCCAGGAAATGAAATCACCTGAGACCTTTTTTCAGTTGTCAGAAATGTGATCAACATCACCTGACAGTGCTTGAAAACAATAAAAGTAACAAGTATACTAGCTAACAGATTCTGTAAATTCACCTTTTCCATTATGAGGTTTACTTCACCATCCAGGCAAACAATTAAAACCACATTTTAGCATAACTTAGAAATGTCATCTATTTTATGATGGATTGGGTCTTAAGACACCAACTTAAACCATCTAAAAAAAAGCGGCTGCACCCGCTAAACAAATCCAAACTTAACTAGAAATCTTCATATAAACCCAACAAATAAACAAAACTGTAGTCCGTGCAGCTTGCTGAGGTGGATCTGTGCAAAATCTGCTGCTTTATAATTCCTAACAGAGTTCAATCTTTTTCACAAAACAAGTGCTTGAGTTTTAAATACATTTCTGTTATTGTTCTAATAAAAGACTAATCTTTTTGGTTGGCAATAAAAACAAATGCATCTTAACATTTGAAATCCAGTAACTTACATTCTTGTGACGAGGCGTTCTTTGCCAGCCTGGCCTGCTTCCATGGCAAAACCATTTGGTGTGCCGAGTTTGATTCCAACTAAGAAACTGCTGCATCGATGCACCTGGTAATCTCAGCTGTCTCCAATAAATGCAATACCTTGTGAGGAGAGGGTTTGGCATGTGTGCTGATGGTAATACTCAAACCTTCAACAATCATGACTTTTAAAACATGGAATCACCAAAGTTACCATCTTATCCAGGTTTCAGTTATTTTATAACTTTTTGTTGTTGATCCAAACTGATCTGACAGATGATACCAGTAACAAAGTTCAGTGAAACAGCAGCCTGAAAACTGTTAACTTAGCATTTTAGTCTGGTGAGCATAAATCTGATCAGCTCCTGACTTGAAATGATGTGTGATGTTGTGGCAAGAGATTATTTATTTCTTCCTGCATAAGTTGTCTTCCTTTTTGTGCTAAAGATGAACACACTAATCAGATGCACAGCAGTTTGCACATGCCAAACGCAGCATGAAAAAAGTTTGGTTTGAGTCCCAATATTGTTTGCAAAGTTCAAACAAAAAAAAAATCAAGTCTGGAATCACTTTAAGCTTAACATAAATGCCACATAGAAAGTCTCTGAAATCCTTTTGTTTCTCTACTGATGTTCAGTTTGAGCATGTATAGGTTTTGATGACCATTTTTATATCCTGACATGGAGGAAACAAGACTTGAGATCTTTTCTTTTTTTTAATATAACCTTCCCATGTCCAATCATTTTTGTTAGAAAAAGTCTAAATTTAGAATAATGTCATACTAATGAGGTTTATGGACACAGTTTCTGAAAACAGAATCATTGTAAACATTTATCTATGTAAAAATAATCTTTCGTGGTTGAACAATGTATCTAAAGTGAGCATTAAGTCCATTAGTGCATCATTGTAAAATATAAAGAATAAATGTTTGCATTGTTGCCCGGACTTTGTTTACAGAAAAACTTGAACAATTTGTATTTTTAGGCAATGGATCACATAAAAGGGGTGGCAGACATTTTACTATGTTTATATTTTTACTACTGTTCTTTCAGAGCAACCACAACCAGAGGATCGGAGCGCAAACAAAGAGTCCAGTACTGTGGGACGGCCTGCTAAGAGGGCTAGAACTAGCTTCACTGTGGATCAGCTGCAGGTATTGCAAATGTTCATTCATGCATAAAATCTATTAACTATAAACTCTTGCTTAAGTATATCTAAATTACTTTCACTTGCTGTTTAATTGTCAATTTGTCTAAAGTACTTTGTTTCCTGTTAATGTTTATCTTTTGCATTTTTCACTAGAACAGATCTTAGAGTAAGGATTGGCAACATTTGTCCAAACAAACACAATTGTGAAAGATTTGTCCACACTGGATATATTAGAGATCAGTCAGCTAACGTTAATCAGACTTCTGTAAACATGGAATCTAAAGACAGACGGGGGATTTTGGATTATTCTACAGCTGAAATGGTCTCTGTATTTTCTCTGTGTGCAGGTGATGCAAACCCAGTTTGCTAAAGATAACAACCCAGATGCCCAGACCCTGCAAAAGCTGGCTGAAAAGACTGGACTCAGCCGCAGGGTAATTCAGGTAAAGCAGCTGCTGGGGTTGGAACTTTGTTAACAATTGATTTCAATTTTTTGTGTTCCAAAATGAACTATACCAGATTAAAACTTGGTTCTACAACCAAAGGTCTAAATTGATAGATGGATGGATATTTCTATAGCTTTCTAATTTCTGTTGAAAACTAAATGTATTTATCTCATAACTACTGACCAAAGAAAACAAACAAACTGTTAAACTTTCTTTAATAAACTAACTGAATGCTGTTTTTGTCTGGGGGAAAGAACAAAGAAGAATTCCTGCAAAGGAAAATATGAGACTGATGATAGTGATTATTTCTATTTTTTTTAACCCAGCTCTATTTACAGGTACACATGTTCATTAGGTGTTTGCACTCAAATCTAGGGTGGTCTCCATAGTGATACTACACCCATGCAAAACAAATAAAAAGCTACAACTTTGAGTTGGCCTCTCATTAAAATTACATTTAAATTTCTTGTGTTTGTTAGTACCAGAAAGTTTCTTGATGTGATTTTGAATAAGTTACAAACCATTTGATTTAAAATAGTTAAGAAATTCCTCATGATGCTTCTTTGTGCACAAACCAGAGGAAATAACACATTGGATATGTCATATGATCTCCTCTTACTCAGGTCTGGTTTCAAAATTGTCGTGCTCGTCAGAAGAAGCACATCAACCCAAATCTCGCCTCTTCAGGCATGATGACATCATTTGGTTCAGGCCAGCTGACTCCACCCTTGATGGACAATCTGCAATATACAACTTATATTAATCCTGACCCACCTCTCCTTACTACTCTCACTTATATGGATGGTAAGAATGCCAAACCCTCACTGAAACACAGAAAGTAAATCACTGAAAAATAGAACACTCATCTGACTGACTTTAAACATAGTTAACTACAGACATGGATAGAAAAAAGTCAGCCTTTTTAAAAAAAAAAAAAAAAAAGTAATTCAATATTCAAAATTGTAATAAAAATACTTTTTCGTCTGGTCATAATCGAAGGTTTTGTCGGATAACTCTTAAGTGTTTTTTCTCCAGAGGTAAAAAGGAATTCATCTTTTCCCTTCTGTTTCAGTCCAAACTCCTGACTCCCTGTTGCTCCAGCCTCTTCTGTCTCACCCATTGACACAACTGCCAGTCAGTCACACCTGAGTTTCAGACCACCTGCTGAGAAGTGAAGCTAATCGGTCCAAAGGACGAATGAAGATAGGGGGGCAGATAAAAGCACCACTGGTTTGAAAAACTTGGGGTTTGCATGAGTTGATTCATAAATGCCTTAAAAAAATGATTGCACTGAATTGTCTCTACTTCCTAATGTGTGCACATACTTGAAATAATAAAGGGGTTGAATCACTAGATTATTATTCTTAAAGGGATTCAAAGGTAAGTATATGTCAAAGGTGTATTTCTTTTTTGAAAAATAAACTTCTGTTAATGTGTCATGAATTTATGTACTTAATTTATTCTGAGAATTTGCTCAGATGAGGCACTTTGTTAGAAACTAGAATGAAATTAAAAAAAAAACTGCTTTGCTTTTGTTTTCAGAAAATGTTATTGGAATTTTCTTAAGCAAGGGGAAAAATGTCCTCAATAGCTAAAGATTAGTTTTCATTTAAGCATTGGTTGAAACAAATGAACTGCAAAAATTATTTGTGCAGTAAATGTACTCTTTGTGTTATCTTGGTGTAAAAACATGCACAGTAAGCTTGGCAACAAATATTGGCTGCCTTACTTTTTTTTTTTATTCTGTCACACCTTACATTTAGAATAGAAACATTTTCTGTTTAAATGATAAAAAAGGAAAAGCAATGAAGTGATGAAATGTATTTCAATTGACTATAATTGTGGTATTTCACCTGGGACAATGTGCGAAGTGAAAAAAAAGATATCATTTATGTTTGATTTAAAACTGGACAGCATGAGTTTTCTTTCACTTTTTTTTTTTTTTGAACTCTGACTTAAGTACAAACTAAAGCAAAAAAAAAAAAAAAAGCATGCAGAGATTTGTAATAGAAATGCATTTTTGTTTGGACCAAAGTAATGAATTTGTGGTAATGTTCTTTGTTTGATTTGTGTGTTCACAAAACCTAAAGTCACTTCATCTTATTTATTGAACTATACTGCTGTGGAAGCTTAAGTAACATTGGTTACTATTCAGGAAGACCCCTGGTGAATAAATGAAGCATTATTTTAAAACAATATCCAGTTTTCTGTTTTTCTTTTTAACCCCTTCATGCTGTATGGGGGGGGGGGGATGTTTTATCACAAAGAAGCGTTCTGGATTAGACATGATTTCTCAGCATGTTATAAAGGTTCTGTAACAGTTAATATCTTGGTGCTTATTGTACATTGTATATTTATAATGTACATTGTACATTACAAATGTTTAAAGCTTATACATGCAATTAGCCAACTTAAAAAAAATCTTCCATAAAATTGTCAAGTCTTGAAACCCTCTAATAGATTTATAAACCCTCCGTATTTCTTTTATCTTAACCAGACAAGGAAAGCGTAATACGGACATGTATTTTTGTTAACAGGAAAGACAACACTTGTAGACTAGACTGCCTTATGTTCATTGGAAAAAAATTAAGTTATTACTTTGATAATTCTAATTGTTACTAATACATCCTGGCATAGATGCATCTGAGAGCTGCTGAGAAATTATGGGTTAACAAATGGAACAGAGTATAATGAGAAATATTAAAAAAATCTTGTCGAACAAGAAATTACAGTGTCCCTACTTAAAGTACACTTTAGGAGTATGGATATTTTTTAAGAGTGTTATAAAATTGGCTCAATTCAGTAATAAATCCAAAAATTTAGGAGAAATCTTAATTACTCTGCATTTATGTATATATAATATTGTTTGAAAAGGTAATGACAGTACTTATTTTCTAGGTTTTTTCATCAACAAAAATAAGATAGGTAATTATATGTTTGAAATTTATGACAATAGTAATATACTATTTATTAATTGTCCCACCTTGATCTAGAGCTTAAAAGGAAATGGCTAAATCATGAAAAGGGTGAAGTACAGATTCAGGGGAGTTTTTGCAAAAACTATAGAGGTTATTAATATTTGAAACGTGGCAATGCACATATTTTTTAGATACTTAATATGTAAGTTTTGTGTGCATTTCTTTGACTTTATTATTAATGCCAATTTTTTAGGGTAATTATCAAACTTTATTACAATTAATATTACAAAGGACATTGTTCCAGAAAATTACACCTCCAGACATGTTGTTTCTTTTTTTTTTTTTTGTTATGCTTATGCTTATTATTGCATGTATTTTATTTAAGATAACAATTCCATAAATCATCTTAAAGGGTCTATTTTAATTGTAACTTGAGACTGAAACACATTTTATGATGATTCAGTCAGATTTAACGCTTTCGTTAATTACGTCATTGTACCCTTATTTTGAAAGCGTTGTGTCCCGGAAGAAGCTCTGCGCTTGCGACATGCGCATTTGAGAGGAAGAAGTCTAACATCTTTAAGCAACAAGAGAAAATTGTAAACACCGGGCAGCTGCGTGCCTTTCTATCAGTTTGGGATGGACATATAAGGTAAAACTATTCTCAAGCATTTTCTCTTCTTTTGTTGCGTAGCTTTTTTCTGTAGTTCGTTCGTGTAGTTTAATGCTATCATCAGAACAGACATTAGCATTATGTGCAGTGTATGTATGTTTCCTTAGCCGATGTATTATAGGCTTAGGTGGCTTGATGGGCGACGATGTCTCGATTAGTTAAACGAATCTATAACAAATGTATTATTAAATGTTCTGTGCCAACTCTGATGCTCCTATACTACTGATAGGACTTACTTACATACTGATATAGTAGGTAAACTTCCTTCCGCAGTAGTGTTACTGCTACTAGTAGTAGCACCAACGAGCATAAAGTGAAATAATCGTCCCCCCTTGATTTATTTCCCTGCAGTTAACTGGCTACTCTTTGACTACATGAAATATTTCCACCCTAACCACAAATATTTTTGGAGAAAAATCTTGAAAACCCTAAAGAATATTGGGCTAAATAGAAAACCCATCTTGCGATGCTAACAGTACTGCTAGCTTGAATGCTAAGCTCCATGCTTGTCAGCAGGGAAAGCAAAGCCAAGGACAAAAGAACGCAAAATTAACTGACACAGGCAGAAATAGTCAAATAAGTTATAGGTGACTGTCTTGCCAAAAGTTAATAAAGAAAACAAAAGCGCTGTGCTTAGTTAGTGTTCTCCAGATCATGATGAAGCCTGTCCTGCGAGGCTTTGGTCGCAGCCTTGGTTTATATTTTATGCAGTGGTCGTTTCCCCATCAAAGCTGTGAACTTCCCTTCATTCATCTCGGCAGCACCACAGTCTGTGTTAACTCCAGATTGCGTTCAGACTTAGGTAGGATTTTTGAAATGCCATCCATACTTTAGACCTTTTTCTTTTGTTGTTGTTGCCAAGCCCAGACTAAAGATTTCAACCTCAGCTACTATGAACATTATAATTAATAGTAAGGACAATCCACCCACGCTTAAAATAAGTGTTTCTTATAAAATCTTCAGTGTTAATATTGTATATTACAATGAATTGATCACGTTTTTGAATGCTGGAACAAGATGCTGAGTAACGATGATCTTATCAACACAAAGTCCAATAAATTCTGTGGCTAGTTTGTTTTTTATTATCTTGACTATCTACTTAAAGACGAGGAGACATTACAATGAGAAGGCAGCTGCACGTAAATTTATATTGTGCCTGTTGGCATGTTTACACCGTAGGGCCTTTAATTCAAATACGTGAATACACTTTGCAAGGTTCACATGGACAGAAGAAATTAATTATAATTTAGTTTTTTTTATCTTTACAGATTAACTTGAAGGTGTTGGACCAAAAGTTTTTCTTCTATCCATGGACGCAAAACCAATGCGCAGGTAGATGTGCCATTACTGTTCTAAGGACAGCTATACAGCATGTTGAATGGTGAACTTTGTGATGTGGGGAAAAATAGAAATAAAACTTTACACAGCTATGATTTTTCATAAACTTTATATTTGAAAAATAATAATTTCTTTTGTTTAAAGTGAAGCAAGTTCTTCATTTTGGAAGATAAAACAAATCATAGTAGTTTATCTAAAAAGCTGCTAATCTTATTCAGCCCACTTTGTCATAAAGGGAGACATGAATATTTTTGTTTTTCAACACTAAATTTGGACTCGATTAATAATAAAATTGTAATGTCATGTCATTTTTTTAATTAAAAAAAAAGTTTAAGTTTGCCTTTTTACATTTTAAAATTTCTTTCCTGGATGTTTTCAAAGTTATGGGGGAAAACAGGTTGATGTATTTGCCTAAACATCTTGGATCTGTTGTTTTAAACGTCTTTATCACTATTATAACTATGTAATGTGATGGTAATGTGTCATTTCCCCTTCATGGCTTCTTTGGTTTGCTCCGTACTGTCTGGTAAATATAGACTTTGTTCAGGAGTTTGACCGTCAGCTCTGCCCTTTTAGTAGCACAGCTGAGGTGGAGTCCATCTGCCAGACTTAGCTTAAGTGACATTACATCACACAATTCCTAATTATACACACCGTCATTAAAGTGCTACCGAAAAACGGAACTGCTTTGTAAAGATTTAGTTAAAATGGAAAAACTTGTAAAGGTCTTGCAGAAAAATGCCTGTGGGAGTTGTGAGCCTCCCTAGGGTGACAGCTGTTTAAGTGGACATGAGCGGGTGCCAGGAAGTCTTGGCTGGTTCCCGTGTCAACAGCTTTAAAAAGGTGGTAGTGATACACTGGGAGGAGTGACTTGTGTGGATACGGTTACACCTTATGCTACGTCTGAGGGGCACTGGCTCCAGTAGATTTCATTTTGTTCTCATCCTCAGGTTCTTAGAAAGAATCCAGGTTTATGTCATCACTGTAAAATGCAAAATATATTTTTTATCTTCATTTTTTTTTTAAATATTTGCTGAAAATTAAGTGTCCTTCTTTCTTAGCTTGTGTGATTGTGTAGTTTCTGCCAAAGGGTCCTTAGTTTCCAGATGTTTTCCTTGACATACGTAGGGTTTCTAGGACAGGACGGTGGTTGTTTATTTAGGTCAAAAGGTTTTATTAACATGTAAAAATAATAAGGGAAAAACAGGGTATGTGACAAAAAGTTAGACTTATTTTCTTATATGACCTTAACTTGAATGATGACCATAAAACATCTAATTTTGTTCCAAAAAAAGCTTTTTATCTAGATTGTTTGTGCAGAGGTTCAATGATTTCTTTTCAAGTTTCAGCCTATGGGTTAATGGGCCTTTAAATATTCATTTTATGCTTGCAGACTGATCAGCTGTTAAAAAAACCTCAAAAAGTGATTGAAGTGGGACCTAAACATTTCATTAAAAGTTGCCTTTTTGTGACACATACCACGTTCAAACCATGCATGTAGTTAATAATCGGCACGGTTTCTTCTCGTCAAGGGCCACTAGCGCACGTCAAGACACCACTGGAATGGACATCACCAGTCGCTGTACTCTGGGGGACCCCAACAAGCTCCCTGAAGGGGTCCCCCAGCCAGCACGCATGCCGTACGTCTCAGACAAACACCCGCGGCAGACTCTGGAAGTGATCAACCTGCTGAGGAAACACCGAGAACTCTGTGACGTGGTGCTGGTGGTGGGCGCCAAGAAGATTTATGCTCATCGTGTGATCCTGTCTGCCTGCAGCCCTTACTTCAGGTAGGAAAGAAGACTGTGGAGTCGCGCTGACCCTCCTTTAGATGAAACTTAAAGGCTTGTGCTTGAGTTTGTGTTTGACTGATGTTTTTAGGGCGATGTTTACTGGAGAGCTGGCAGAGAGCAGACAGACTGAAGTGGTGATCCGGGACATCGATGAGAGAGCCATGGAGCTGCTTATTGACTTTGCCTACACCTCTCAGGTAAGAGCTGTAAAAACGGCTCCAACCCTCATTTCAATGCAGGAACATGATGAAGCTAAAGGGGGAAAAATAGGATAATGCTTGTCGATATTTCTTCAATAAAACTTTTTGGACAAAATCCAAACCTGTATACAGTAGTTCCATTTGAGAAGTGACTTTAAAATGCTTTCAAATAAACCAAAAGACTTGCCACACATTTATCAAAACCAAGTAAATGTATAGTCATAGTTGGAGAAAAAATAGGGAACAGTCTCATTGTTTTGGCTTTATATCCTGGCTTTTTTTAAACTTTGACAAATTAGAAAATCTGATTAAGATTAACAACTAATCATTTATGCACATTTCTATATTTCAATAAATCTCCATGTACGGCTGCTCCTTTCCTGAAGAATCTGCAGACATTTTGATGATCATGCACCTAACAATCGTTTGTTCAGAGCAGAATAAGGTTCCCTCTTAAAATTGAAATAGATCTAGAAATCTAGAAATAGACATACACTGCATGAGTGATTTGTATTTTTTTCTTCATGCAGTCCTAAAACCTTTAAAAGGCGTCTCTTGTGTTCTCCCAGGTGATTGTAGAGGAGGGAAACGTCCAGACGCTGCTTCCCGCCGCCTGCCTTCTCCAGCTGGCTGAGATCCAGGAGGCCTGCTGTGAGTTCCTCAAAAGGCAGCTGGATCCATCCAACTGCCTGGGCATCAGGGCTTTCGCAGACACGCACTCCTGCAGGGAGCTGCTGCGCATCGCAGACAAGTTCACACAGCACAATTTTCAGGAGGTGAGAGCATTATTGTAGAGAGCCTCCTGTGAAGGCTGTATTAGAATTAATATTACTGATTGTCTTTTTGGAGCAATCCGTTAGTCTGTTCAGTTTCATCAGTTTAGTTCAGGGCGCTGTAACCTAAAGCTCTGTAGACTTATGTGGCTCTTTTACCCCTCTAGTGCAGCAGTTAAAGAAAAATATATAAAGTTTTTCATTTAAAATAGTAAAGATAACATACCACTCTGCGAGGTTCCTGACCACGGTGCCCATAATACTCCAACGATCCATCAAGCGGTACGTAGGGACGTAACAAAAAGCATTGACTGAGTACAGTTCATTGTTTTTACTGTTGCAGTTTTTTTAGCCGCAAAACGTATTTTCTATATCAGCTTCATAGAGCTGCAAATCAAAAGAGGAGGAAGAAGTAAAGTCTGTTTTGTTAAACCTGATTCTCTGGTGGAAGAGGAGAAACTTAAAGAAATTCTGCATTGCATTGTGATGCCGTAGGTAATGGAAAGTGAAGAGTTCATGCTGCTGCCTGCCAACCAGCTGATTGACATCATCTCCAGCGACGAGCTGAACGTGCGCAGCGAAGAGCAGGTCTTCAATGCTGTCATGGCCTGGGTCAAATACAGCATCCAGGAGCGCAGGCCTCAGCTGCCACAGGTTTGTTGAAGCCCATAGTGTTTCTGCTTATAAAGGGACACGGTTGGCTTCTGATGTGTGAGCGCCCTTTCACCTTTTGCATGCTCTGCAGGTCCTGCAGCATGTCCGTCTGCCGCTGCTCAGCCCCAAGTTTCTAGTTGGAACTGTGGGTTCAGACCCACTCATTAAAAGTGACGAGGAGTGCAGGTGGGTGGGGTTTTGTGGGATCTGCATCCAAGACTCCACTCAAGTTTCTGTAAATGATGTTTATTATGACAAATATTGAAGACGACACAAAAATGGACTCGACCGCTTTGTTTTCCTGCATTTTCTCAGAGATCTCGTAGACGAAGCCAAGAATTACTTGCTGCTGCCACAGGAGAGGCCGCTGATGCAGGGTCCCAGAACCCGGCCCAGGAAACCCATCCGATGTGGAGAGGTTCTTTTTGCAGGTTAGTACGGTGGCCCTGAAGTACAAACCACAAACAAATATAATAAAGATCACAACAACAATCAGAAAAACAAATGATTAAAAAACCCCACTAAACTTTAGAAAACCAAAGTCATTTCCAGACATCAAACTGAAATGGTCAAAAATGAAAGAAAATTAGAAACCGGAAATAGGGAATTTATCCGGGGACATCACTGATTGAAGGAGGATGTTTGAGTTTTGAAGAATAGGTGGCTTAAGGAAGGTTTGAAGAAATATCTTGTCAGCAGATATTGCCATGCTAAATAACCTCCAGTTGAAAAGGTGAACAAACGTCATGATCCAGTCACTGTCCCATGAAACCTACTGTTTTATGTTTCTTTTTTTCCGAAAAATTGCTTTTCATTTCCAAAACATTTCTCTTTTTTTTTTAAATTATGTTTTGGTTTCTGTAATTTTGTTGTGATAAAATGTAAATAGATTTTTTATTATTTTTTTTTTTCTGTTTTATTTTGTTGCTGTGATCTTTAATCTGGTTTAGAGTCGAGTGATTTGTTGATGTGTTTTGCCCTTCAAGGCCACCGTAGGTTGGAACAGAAAACCGTTTTTAGAAGAAGTCAGTCCATTAAACTTTTAGCTTTCTGCTATTTATTCTCATGCTATGTTCTCTGTACTCTTTGCTCTGCAGTCGGGGGCTGGTGCAGTGGAGATGCCATTTCCAGCGTGGAGCGCTACGACCCGCAGACTAACGAGTGGCGCATGGTGGCGTCCATGAGCAAACGGCGGTGTGGAGTTGGAGTTAGTGTCTTGGATGACTTACTTTACGCAGTGGGAGGTCACGACGGCTCGTCTTATCTCAACTCTGTGGAAAGGTTGTTACTTGAGTCCTGGCGGTTTTCTCTGATCAGTGCTTTTGACCGCTTTTCCTCTGTACATCATTAGTTACATTATTTGTCTCATTTTGTTTTTTATTTACTGCCAGATATGATCCAAAGACAAACCAGTGGAGCAGTGATGTGGCCCCTACCAGCACATGTCGCACCAGTGTGGGCGTCGCCGTGCTGGGTGGTTATCTGTATGCTGTGGGAGGACAGGATGGCGTGTCCTGCCTAAACATTGTTGAAAGGTAAATGACAGAACGCAGATAATCTTATTTCGTCTCATTTTGTTCTTGGATCTAATTAATCCAATAAATAGCAGCTTATTTTTCTGGACGCATTGGAATGGAGTGGAGCAAGTCTTTTTTAAACGGCCTTTTTCCTTCTGTTCCTGATTCACAACAATTTAAAAAGAGAAAACTGCAGAAATTAAATTTTTAGCAGAAAAATGCCAGAGGAACATGTTAAAAACGCCCAAAACACAATTATTTCTCCCATAATGGGTCTTTAACCTACATTTTAAAATGCATTTGTAAATGCACTTAATTACAGCCTCTTCACTTGTTTCTGATGCATTAGATCTTAACTGTGTTTCTCACTACACCTCATCCTGTAATATGAGCTAACACCATTATGCTGGCTGCTGTTTACTCCATCAACAAAATGCTGAGTCCTCATTTGCTGCAGAAAATAGATGTGGGGAATATTTCAGCGGGAATCCCAATTGTTGTTATTCACAGTTGATGTTGACCAGATGGGTGGAGGTGAGGCACATTGAAACTTTTGCAAAAAGTCTTCCAGACTGGGAACAATATTTAAAACAACTTTGAAGTGTCCTAAATGTTTAACCACAGATGTGTTTTTGGGGCAGTCACACGTTACCTGTGTGGTTTGTGTCTCCAGCATCCCGTGCTGCATGTTGCTGTCTTTTTCACCCGGAAGCTTCAAACATTTGTATTCAGAGTACAGTTCAGGATCCGTCAGTGGAGAATGTGAACGTCTGTTGACCTCCATCATATTCTGCTGATGCGAGAAGCTTTGTCTGTACTTTCTCACGGCTTTAGGTATGATCCAAAGGAGAACAAATGGACCCGAGTGGCCTCCATGAGCACCAGGAGACTGGGGGTTGCCGTTGCTGTCTTGGGAGGATTTCTTTATGCTGTTGGGGGGTCTGATGGGACATCTCCGTTAAATACAGGTGAAATACTTCCTTTCGTGTTTACGAATAGATGTATCTCTGAGGTGCAGCTACAGTTGAGCTAAAGATTTAAATTCTGGTTTGTCCTGGTTCTCAGTGGAGAGATACAACCCACAAGAGAACCGCTGGCACACCGTGTCTCCCATGGGAACCCGGAGGAAGCACCTCGGCTGTGCCGTCTACCAAGACATGATTTACTCCGTCGGTGGGAGAGACGACACCACGGAGCTGAGCAGCGCAGAGCGATACAACCCTCGGACAAACCAGTGGTCTCCTGTCGTTGCCATGACGTCCAGGCGGAGTGGGGTGAGTGTGCTTTCCGAACATGAAAGCCTGTTGTGGGAGGCAGACGTGTAATTGGCGCTTTGCGTAGGTGGGTTTGGCCGTGGTGAACGGGCAGCTGATGGCAGTCGGAGGCTTTGATGGGACGACGTATTTAAAAACCATAGAAGTCTACGACCCAGATGCCAACACATGGAGGTAATTGGGACTTTTTACAGTGGCACATGTAAAATAAACTGCTTTTCAAGCATTTTTGTAACCATTCTTAGATTTTTTTTTTCTAAGTTGGGATAGAATTAAACATGACCAAGATGGTAAACTTTGATTTCACTACCGTTTTCCAGGTTGTACGGAGGGATGAACTACCGCCGGTTAGGTGGAGGGGTTGGTGTCATCAAAATGACTCACTGTGAATCTCACATATGGTAACACCGCCGCCTCCTCCTCCCTCTGCTGGCACGTACACCTCTCATCATGTTGCAGCGGGACGCTTCCTTTCACCAACGCTCCGGCCTCCAAAAGAGACGACGGGATGCGGGCGGGAATGACAGAACGGTGGGGACGGTGGAGGTGGTGGCAAGGAAAAGAGCAAAACTGTTGGACTCAAGTTCATCCCCTCTCTCTACTCAAAGGTCATTAACTTTTCACCAAGTTTACAGTCCGGCACTACGCTTCCAGTTAAGAGAGAAAAACCTGTCCTGCAAGCTGGTTTTTCCAAGTATCTCTGCCTGGACGTTAATCTTTGAGGAGCAACACTTGGAGTTGGCTGTGACCGTTACTAGGGAAGACTGACCTTAACGTTTCAAAGCAGCACCCAGTTGCGTCTGCTGTTAAGGTTGATGTTTTTGCGGCCGATAAGACGAGTCACGTCTGATTGTACTGATTTCTGCCACCAAAGAAGGTCTCGCCGTTTGGTGGTGAACTGTCCTGCACGCCAGCTGGAGGAAACTGGCTCTGCGGCATCCCTCCAGAGGCTCCGAACTAGAGCGAAAAAAGATCAAGCCGAACTGCTGCAACAGCAAGGCAAACGGTTGCTTCATAGTTTTCCTTTGTGTTTGTGTGTAAACACTATAAACGTCTTCTTCTGTGATGATCAACGCAGTTTAACTTGAGGGTGAAATTAGTTTGGAAGGTTCTCTCAGAATTTATTGCACTACAGTTAAATGTGTATTTTTTAGATTTTATCCATTTTGTTTTGGTTAATTATCTTTTTAATGTGGGCGTTTTCACATCAATCGGTCAAGTTTGGAACCAGACATTTCAGATGCTCTTTGGAGGTATTTAAATAACCTGCAGGTCATCATGACTCAGCGCTTCATGTCGTCTCTGCAGGTTATCAGGGCTTAGACACAGAGATGAGCTAAGCATTATTTTTAATTAAAGGACCTAGCTTGAATGTCTGTATTAGTGATCATCTGTCACTTTTTAAGTTTGCTTGGGTTTAGCTGTTTCTGCGAGGATGTTTGTGCAGTGGAACGCTCACTTGAGTCTGTTTTGTATGAAAATCTCCTGTTTTTCTCTGGACGTTGACATGTTGTGCTGTCAGTTGATGGGGAAACGTGTGACTCTGCTCGGCCATCTGTGCACGCCTGCCTTTTCCCGTAGAGCTGTTTAAAACTCCACTCAGTTTATGACCGCTCGTTCTGGTACCACTTTTGGCAAGGGCAATCTATTTATGATCCAAAAAATTTATTATACCTTCTTTTTTTTCCTTCTTCATCCAAGTGAAAGAAATTCACTTAAAATGTTTAAAAACCAGGTTACTATGCTGTGATGGAAACTGAAGTACGCAGTATTCGGCACGCAAAAACGTTTCTTTTTAAAATTACATTTTGTTCAATCCCTCAACAGTTTAGTCCAGCATTTTCTTGTTTTTGTTTTGTACTTTAACCAAAACAGCAGTTCTGATCCTGAACTGAGTGGAATTTCTTTTGTAATCTCCTAACATTCTGTTCTGATTTTCGGTTGGTCCTAAGAAAGTGAAGAATATCCAGATGTCCTGTTGTTTAGCGTCTGGTCACTGATGTAAGCTTGTCATTTTGCTCATGAAATACAGAAAAATGCCCATCGTGAATCAAAGAGGACTTTGGCTCATTTTGTCCGATGGTAAAATTGAAACAGTGAAGGGATAACTGAAGATGTTTTGATAGTTCCCTCTACAGGAGTGGAATATTATGCCAAAGTATTCAGCATTTCCTTGCCTAACCTGCTTTTTCTCCAGACAGACACTCCAGGAATTTCAAAGGAACAATATCTTCATGTTGTTCTAATGTTTTTAGTAAAGTTTTAAATTGACTGTTACTTCCATTAAAATCTTTGCTTCACCCTCTTACACCAATGCAGATACAACTAAAGGGAAAAGGGATCAAACTACATGATTTATTTTTTCCAGTTTGTGAAACCGGATGTTCCGTCATTTATTTCATTGCCTGGTCAGATAATCGCCCCGCCAGCTGGGTATGTGTCTGACTCCATTATTTTTCTTTCTTCTATTTTGGTTCTGCTCACAAAATGGATCATCTGTTTTGTTCAGCAGCACGGAGTGACAGAAGGGAACTTTGATTTAGATGCAGATCAGCAGATCCCCCTTTTTTTTTTATTTCCAAAGTGCAGATGGGGAATTTAGTTCAGATGTCAGCAGGGAAGAAAGATGGATGTTCAGTCCAAGGCAGCAGACGACAACCGCAGATCCTTCTCTCCTCAGCAGAAGCCAGCAATGGATCTGTGCTTCGATTTCAATGGTTCAGCCTCCATTTGGTTTGCCATACATTATATTTGAACTTTTTCACAAAAGAGGGTGTGTGTGACAGAAAACACGCGGGGCGGGTCACAAAGCTCCCTGCGCCGCCACATTCCGATGCATCTGCTGTCGACGACTAGATCCTGGTACGTCTTTGTTTTTCTTGTCTGAGCTGGCATCTGGATCAAAACTGTACAGATGGCTCCATTATTGCTCGACATTTTGGTTGCACTGGTAACGTTAAGTTGGGGCTGTAAGCTAGCAGGAGAGCGTGCAAGCAAGGAGTTTTCAGCAACGGGGAGGGGAGGGGAAAAGGGGGGACGGAGTTGCTCTGTAAATTTCTAATTATCCACTGCCGCTCTGCAGAAACTATGTCCTAGAGAACAGCTAGGGGTTTTTGAAATTTGGGCTAAAAAGAGCAAAATCATAATTAAAAGACCACTAGGAACGCTTTAAAAATAGATCCAAAGATGATCAGAATGGGGGTTTAACCTTTGTGCTAACTTAGATGACCCCACCCTTATATGGACGTGTTCTCCCTACCATGACAAATGTGGATTAAAAGTGGAAAGATTTCATGTAATCCATGGAAAACGGTGAAGATCACAAATGGTTCAGCGCACTGTCTAGTGGGTCTAGAAGACCCAACTCCCAATGTTAAAGTCCCTAGGATAGCACAAGGGTTAATCTTTACCGTAATCCCCATAATTTAGGATTGTGTATAATCAGAAAAGGCAGACTTAGTTTTACAGAAAGTGTAATCTGGGCATTATGGACCAAAACAATTACCAAACCTTGCATCATGTTATTCTCCCAGCACTGTTGTCTTGCTGCTGTCATTATGCAGCTTCCGACTTAAACTTTGTTGAGAAAGTTGCACACTTTCATGTTTGAGGCAAAGCAACAGAACACTCTGCTCATGTTTGGCAGTACATCCTCTTTCCTCCCCACGGTTCATGTTCTTTTTTGACAGAATGAAGATAAAGAACAGCTGTGACACGTCTTTTCTATCTTATTTTAAGTAACCTGCCCAAGTTAAAGTCTCCTGCAGCTGAAATAGGTCACAGTGTGCTTTAGAATATCTTTTTTTTTTAAATCCACCACACACTGAAGTCATAATTTCAATAGCAAAGAGAAATAATAAAAAAAGAAGCTTTCTACATATTTAAAATGTCAGGTTCCTGTAGTTCAGCTGCATTCATGTTGGACAGTTTTTAAAAAAAGATCAGAGTTGATGCTGTGTCTTGTTTCCAATGTTGTTGAAATCTGGCATTACCCACAATGCAGCTCAAGTCTGACAGCTGAGTCAGTAGCAAACATAGCCTGAAGCCCTTCACACTGAGATGAAGAGAGGGATGTAGAAAGTTTTTTCCCCCTAACTCCACATGCCTGTTCTATTTAGTGTTGAGGAATTTAATCTTATATTTCAAATATAACTCAGCCAGAATTGAGCGGGCTCCATGCACTGCAGCAGTTCAGCTGAAAGCATGCACATCATGGATTTGAAGCCAACAGGAATGCAGTTCCTTAAATGACCACTAGAGGCTGGTTTTATATGGACTCTTCTAAAAAAAAAGAAAAGTTTTATAAACTGATTTCCAAATCAATATACATATATATTCTTTTGCCAGCTGTTTTAATTTAATTAGAGCCCATGATGAGTTCTGATTGGCAGGTGGGTGAACCCAACAAAATATTGGTAACCATGTTGACTTGGGTGGAATAAATTCATTAATATTGAATTACTAACATATACGTAAATGTTTAGGTCATAGTAGAAACCCTTTCTTATATCTGATTAGTGTACATATAATAAATGAACACTCTTTGGGCTTGTTTTTTTTAATTGTATATTATAAATTATATGCATCATCTTATTTACTCGGGAGGCTCCTGGATAATTTCCAATCGAAATATTACTTTAATTAAAATTTGCCTGGACTATGAGTTAGTCTAACGACTTTAGGTGCAATTACCGGTAATTAGATTTAAGTCCCCAGATAAAAGTTTTCAATACATAAAAACTGAAACTGAAGAAAAAGATGAAAGTAAGCATAAAAAAAATACACACAATTAATTTAAAGTATTTTAAAGTCCCACCAATTGATAACAGAAAGTAATTTGACTTGTAGAATAACAAATTATTCTTACTTACAGCCTGATATTTTCAGAAGTTATGTATTTGTTACAGAGGAATACTGCAGCTAAAATTTTAATTTATAATCTCAAAGACCCACTCTGGTCATCTTTTGTAAAAAAAATGTTCCCATTTTCTTGTAACCCTTGTGCTATCCAAGGCACTTTAACATTGGGAGTTGGGTCATCTTTTCTTCAATGATTTGTGATCTTCACTGGTTTCCATGGATTACATGAAATCTTTCCACCTTTATCCACCTTTGTCATGGTAGGGAGAACACGTCAATAGCACACGGGTTAAATATGTTGATGGCGTTTAAAAAAAACAACAAACAAACAGTGGTTTTCTAGGGCACTGTTTCTGCAGAGGGGCAGTTCATTAGAAATTTGAGGAGGGGACTGTTGGCGTGGAAACGTCCCCCCTTCCTCACCTGGTGGGCTGCTGTCCACGTCACAAATACAATCTTTTTCAAACAGCATTTTTTTGTCTGCTTCTGATTGACGATGATTTGAAGAAAGAAATACTCAGAAATACAATTTTAAGAGGCTAAGAGGAGACTTAAACGTTTAAGTTTTTTTAAGTTCATGATACTTGGTTATTTTACTGTTTTTATACTTTTATGGCATTGTTTTTTTGGTTTAATTTTTTAGCTCATAAAATGTTTTTTTTTCTTCAATAAGTCAACACCCACCAGAGAAGACTGTGTTTATCGACTGTGAGATGAAGGCTAAGGCAAAACTAATAATAGATTTTTTTTCTTTTCAAATGAAATGGTTCAGCCTGCCTCTGCACTCCAAACAGAGCAACACATCTTCCCCAATGTAGGGAAGCTTTTACACAAAGTGGCAATATGTTGTGTATGCTGGCTTCTGTTGTTCCCTGAAGGTGTAAAAGAACCTGTGCGCACACACTCGCCTGGCAAAAGATGGCCTCCCTCGTGCTTCAGCAGCACTTATTTCTTCATCCTATCTCTCTTCTTTTCCTGTCTCATGAATGCACACGGAGGTAAAGGCTGCAGGCTGTTCTTCCTTAAACAATCTCCTTCCTCCTGTGTCCGTCCCAGAGGACTCTCCTTTTGTCTGAAACACACAACCAAGTCATGAAACCTTTGCTTTGGGCTCATCTCTAATGTAAAATTAACTGATATTTTTCTTTTTTATTCCTCAGCTGGATCTTGCTGCAGCTCCAGCAGTTGAAAAACATATTTGTATCACTTTTTTCTGTATCAGCTCCAGATTTACAACCTCCCTGCTCCTGTTGGTTCCTCCTTTTTGAAGAAGTGAAGCCAAAGAGGAACTTATGTAACCCTTGTGTTATCCTAGGCACTTTAACAATGGGAGTTGGGTAATCTAGACCCACTAGACAGGGCTCTGAACCTTTTTTCTTCAGTGATTTGTGATCTTCACTGGTGTCCGTGGATTACATGAAATCTTTCCACCTTTATCCACCTTTGTCATGGTAGGGAGAACACGTCAATGTAAGGGTGGGGTCATCTAAGATAGCACAAGGGTTAAAAGTAGAAACACATTCTTTTATTTCCAATAAAACAAAACAACAAGGTTCAAATCTGGAGTCTGGAACATTCAACCCTAAAGAGTCATTTGGGGCGATTTCTCACTCGTTAGAAAAATAAGACACTAGTTTGTTCATATTAATGTTACTAATATGATAAATATAAATGAGCAATCTTTTTCCTAAATAAAGCATAAAGCGGAAATAGACTTTTTTTTTTCCAGAATATGAAATAGTTTATAGCTTTTGACAGAGGTTCACATGACTTCCTTTCAAAATAAAAGTCACCTTGGGCCACTCATCTCAATGCAGCAAATGTAGTCGTGCAAAGTCAGCAGTAATACTAAAAATAAAACAAGTTCATTTTATTACTTTTTAGGGGAATATCAGCCAGAAATTCATAAATCTAAGGAACTAAAATTAAATTGAAATGATTTCTCATTATATTTGTTCCACAAGTAAATGTCAAAAACTCAAAAAAAAAAGATTTTCATCAAAGGGGGACTTTAAACCGTACTGCTTTTATTTTTCTTCCAAATTTCCTTTTGCAGTTTGTCATTTGATGATTTGTTATTACACTTTTGGTGTGCCACTGGGCATGCTTGTGCATCTGAGCAGTTTTGACTTAGAAGACCCAGACTGGCTTTGCAATTGTGTTTTCATAACATACCAATGTATTTCTGTTTAAAATTCTTCCTGCCAGCTAACCGTTTCCATTTCCGCCACATATTGCAGGAGGAAAATTGAAAGATACCATCTTCTCTATATTCTCTTACAAACGTCGGAGGGGTTGCCAGCCTCTAAAGTTTCTCTTTAAAGATCAAGGTCTACGACTTTAACTACGGAATTAAGTAATAGGGAGGATATCCAAGAGCTGTGTTATTGCTGAGATCTGTGAATTCATCTTCACATAAAAGGATACTAAAGCTCCTCTGACTCACATTTGAAGGTACATAATCATAAATCCCATCAGCTTCCCCCTGAGCTCAATGATGATTGACGACATGTGCTTTTAAGCCTCCCTGTCAAAAGATTTATGTGAAAAGGCCTGCCAGAGGGTTCTGCAGGTAATTTCTTTATCAACATTTACCTCTGACATAAGTGGTAAAAAATAAGAAAAGGCCATTTGTGATAAATCCTGACATATTCTGAAAAAGGATCTTAGCATGCAGTCTGTTTTGGGCTCCCTTTACATCAGACCTGAATGAAGCCGACGATGAAGAACAGTAGAACCAGATCGGTTTTTCAGATAAGAAATGTGCATGTTGAAGCCTTGAAGCCATTCCACCGCTTTCATTTCCTTTTTAAAAAATTATTTAACACCCAAACTTATATATAATATAAAATGTTATGAGACAACAGGTGTGATAGATTATAAAGCACTGATTAGCATTGCAGCAGTGGAATTTTAAAATAACTTATTTGCGATAGTCTAACCGAGGACCGAGTCGGCTATGAACATGTAAGAAAAGAGAATTTGTTCACCTAAAGTTGTACAACATGCTCCATCAGGATTTGCTTTTAAAAAAATAGAATTTTAAAAGGGTTGCATTTATGTAAAAACTAATATAGCACTAAAATGAATGAGTTTCCAAAGAGTATTTATATAAATAGATAAATTGGTGTTAATTATAAGCAAACTGTTATAAGTCTAAATTTTCATGGGTAAAAAAATCATAGACATTATTTACTGTCAGTTGTAAGAAATTTAAAATCTTCAAGTCATGTAGAAAGAACCCTCTTATCCTAGCTTATCTTTGTTTAAACATTTATTTATTTACCTGATTCTTCAAACATATTTGTTATTGTAATGAATAATACATTAGCTTTGTGTTACAAAAAACTCTGCTAAAAGCTAAATGTAAATATTTCTGCTGAAAGTGACTATTTATTGGCGAGTAGCTGCCATCTTTGGCATCGCATTTGTTTTTTTTTGTTTTGTTTTTTTACAGAAGAGAGACAATCTCAAATTGTTCCCACTCACATGACAGTGTGTCACCACTTCTACACTCTGCCAGGCACACTCCTGAAAACTCCTGAGGAGAATTTTATTTCTCTATAGTCCCCACAGAACACTTTGACTGGGTTAGAGAACCATCCATCCCCAAACTGTTGACATGACTTTATAGAAGCAAGAGCAGGGCCACCCAACCCTGATCCTCAACATCTACCACCCGACCTTTTTACCTTGTTCAGTCCATCAGAATGAGGACACACCTGCATCAGCAAATCAGCAGAAACTAGCAGGAGGGTGGATGTGGAGGACCAGGGTTGGGCAGCCATGAACAGGAGAAACTCGAACTGAAACAAGATGGTGGTTTGAACCTAAACCTCCTTTTAATTCTCCTTTGGACAGCTTTTGGTTGACTGTTGCTGAAGAGTTCCCCGTTCACCACAACAAACTTTGTGTCCCATTTTTGTGTGAGATTTTCAAGCTTGACTGCAATACAAACTAGTAAGAGAGAGACTCAGAGCTGCCGAGGAAAAGTTTCATGTGTCTTCCTTCCATTCCTATCAGGATTTCAGTTTTCTGTTTATCCAAACAGGTCAGAGTTAGGGTAAATACATTTAGAAAACTAATATTTTATCTTATAGATAGTGCAAAGTTATAGAGTGTCATTTTGTGGGTTTTTTTGTGCCCCAGGATTTTGTTGATATGGAATATAAAGTTAGACACCACTAAATAATAAAACGTATCCCTGTTTTTATGAAATCCCAAATATTATATTTAGGTTAAAGTTGCGTTTAGGGTGAGCACAACCTTACATGAAAAGACACTCAAATTACAGGACCTACAAACATGACATGACTGTTCTGTAGATCTGTGGCAACAAGCATGTCCCAGAATCCTGTACTTTCACACGTATTCAGAAATAATTCAGGATGGCGTCACATTTGTGGCCACACTGCCTCTGCCAAATCAGAAGTGAAACACACAGAAACACTTCATGCCTGCTTTTCTTGTTGGCACTGTAAACTTCTCAAATGTGTTATGCTTGTATCACTGCCATCATCACAAATGTGCCAAAAGTCTGTTTTGTTTTCTCTGTTGGAGAAAAGCAAAGGGTAATGGGAAACTTTTTTTTTTGTCATGTGTCAGATGCAATAAGGGACAACAATGTCCCCATGAATGTTTCAGTACAACACCCAGTGCTTGTTTGTCTCTCTGTGACCCTGTGAGACAAAATCTTAATTTATTCATGAAACCCTCTCATTAATGCTTTATCAGAAGCTGCCAGACAAGGATCCCTTTAAAATTGTTTTCAGAATGAATATATTTTTTTCATAAACCCCCAAAAGACAAGGATATTATCAATGCAGGGCAGTGAGATACATTGGGGCAAAAAAGTATTTCTTACAGTATCTGGAAGTTTTCCCACTTAAAAAAATTAGGTGTATAATGTTCATGATCGGAACACCAGCTGTAAAAGACAAAAAACAAAGAATGATTTTTAAAGAATCCTGCAAACAAAGCCAGAAAGCTTGTGTAAAAGCTAACATCACTCAGTCCTCCCCATTCTTTCCTCCCATGGTTGTTGATACATAAAACTATAAAAAAGATTCTAGTAATAGAAAAGAAAAAGAAAACTAAAACGAACGATCATAGATTTTGACCTAAAGACCATGTTTGTTTTAAATATGGTAAGACTTTAACCCTTGTGCTATCCTAGGCACTTTAACATTGGGAGTTGGGTCATCTAGACCCACTAGACAGTGCTCTGAACCTTTTTTATTCAATGATTTGTGAACCTCACTGGTGTCCATGGATTACATGAAATCTTTCCACCTTTATCCACCTTTGTCATGGTAGGGAGAACACGGCAATGTAAGGGTGGGGTCATCTAAGATAGCACAAGGGTTAAGCTCAAAAAACATGAAACTATGATAGGTTTCAAAGGTAAAGAGAGCCAAGAAAACAAATTCACAGAGCTGGGTTGGTAACTCTCTCGTTATCCAGTACTAGGAATCATAATTCTAATGCATTGATTTAGGTTTTAATGAGTGTGAAAACCGTTTGATTTCAGTGTAAACAGTCATAAGAAAGATATTTAAAACTACAAAAATAATTTTGTTGAAGCTACATTACATTGGCCTGACTAGCCTAAAATGAAAGTAACTCAAATGACCATTAGTTGCAAAGAAGACATGCAGAATACCTACTTAGTGAGCCAACAGACAACAGAGGCCAATGTTTATATTCAATAGTAGCAGGTCATTTAAAATAGAGTACATGGAATCATACATATACATTTCATGGGGTTGTCAGATGTTGAAATAATTAGCAATTTCACAGTTTCTCACGTTAGTAACTGTCAGGCATTCTGTATTCCAAAATCTTATAATATATCTTTTTCATTTGATTTTTTTCAATATCATATGTTTTACTTTTATGCTTACTTTGTTGGATTTTTAGCAAAAAATTAGCAAGTAAAAGCTCCAAGAAGACTAATACAGTATTCCAAACACCAACACTAATGATTTCCTGGCTCCAGACTCTGGGTCCCTCCTTGATCTTAGTGTAGCCTTTGACTCAATCTCCCACAATCCTCTTGCACAGATTCATCACCGTTGGGATCCCCTTAGGATTGGTTCAACTCATATCCCTCAGGTCACACCTCATTTATCCAACTGAATGCTTTCTACCTCCCCCAGTCACTGCAGGTGTGCCCCAGGGCGCTGGCCTGGGGCCCCTTCTTCTCATTAACTATCTACTTCCCAAGAGAAATTATCTTTCACAAAGTCAAACTCCTCTTTCACTTCTACACTGACAACAACCAGCTGTCAATCAAAGCCAACTCATAATAATAAATGTTATTTATATGGAACCATTCTGGGCACCCAAGGTCACCTTACAGGTACAAAACAATTATAAAACAAAACATTAAATGAATAAAACAATAGCTAAATTCATACAATAATTTAAAAAAAACAATGGAATTATAGATTAATTAGGATGGATACCATAGTCTAAAAAAGCGGATTTTGAGATTTTTAACTGAGAGAGTCCATGTTGCATTAATCAGAAGGAAGTGAGTTCCAGAGCTGAGGGTCAGAGCGGCTGAATGCTCTGCCGCCCGTGGAGATGAGGTGAGCGGTGGACGCAACCAGGTCAGACAGATTTGGAGGGGCGAGGTTATGGTGTGCTTTGAAGGTCAGAATAAGGGTTTTGTTATTATTCTAAACAACCAGCTGTCAATCAAACCCGACTCATTAGTTCCCTCTCTTCCTCATTAGTTTTTTCTTGGAAGTAAGAGCCTGGTTTTCCTCCCTTTAACTCAACAGTAACAACAAAGAACATTAAGTGTCACGTTAAGCACACGACACTTAAATAAAATCAAAATCATTGCAGTTTGTTCCCAGCAAGAATTATAAGGCAACAAGTCTTTCATTTACTGGAATAGAGCTGTGAAAGAAAAAAAAAAGCTGCAAGATTAACAAGATTTGCAACTTCAACATTTTGCACCAAGCCCCTTTCAACTGTAGGTGGCAGACATGCGCTAGCATCAGTCTTTTGTGAACACCTTGAGCTAAACGCATTTAGTGCATTCTTGCCTGGTGTGAATGTAGCTTCACTGTTTCTCACTACAGCTGGTCTACTGTGACTTTAACATGAAATATTTATATCATTGTTATTAGCAGCATCTTCCTCCAGTTCTTCCACCAAAATGATCACATTCTCCATATCTGATAAAAATGTCAAATTTAAGTTTGATCTTAATTTTAAATTTACCTTCACACTCAGCTCCCTTGTTAATATTTAGCTTTTTCCCCCTTCAGAGACTCTTAACACTTTGTTTAAAAATAAGTTGTGGGAAGTGTGAGATGTCACCATGTGTTACTCAGTAAGTGAACATTCATGCACACATTCTATAGTAAGTTGGATGTGAGAAACACTCTTATCCCTTCTTACAGTCAACTTCAATTACCACATGCGTTTTGACACAAGTTTAGTGCAATAGCAGTTATGAAAAATAACATATGGTTTGTCAAATCCTTTAGCAGTTTGAATTTGTTAAAGACCTTGTTCAGGACTTACGCTTGCAGGCTTTGGATGTGTGTTGCTCGATTTTAGCTCTCCAGTCTGTGTCATGCTGTGCCACGGTTCTTTTCTTTGGTAAAAGAAATGTAATAAGAATAGATTCTTCTTTCCTTAACAACAGTCTTTCATCAGTTCAAAAGCCTTGAGCATTGGAATCTCTTTCCAAGTTTAATGTGGAGCAAGTTCTTTTTCACTTTAAATGCAGCACTTTGAATAAATAAAAAAAAAACAACATTATTCTCAAGTAAATCTGAGTATTGTTGAAAATAAATTAACTCTATTTTATGTTTTTTAACCCTTGTGCTATCTTAGATGACCCCATCCTTATGTTGACGTGTTCTCCCTACCATGACAAAGGTGGATAAAGGTGGAAAGATTTAATGAAATCCATGGACACCAGTGAAGATCACAAATCATTGAAGAAAAAAGGTATAACGCACTGTCTAGTGGGTCTAGATGACCCAACTCCCAATGTTAAAGTGCCTAGGATAGCACAAGGGTTACAGAAGATCAAATAGAAGGCAAAATAAATCCCTAAAAATGGGAGGTTTGTCTAAAATTGAGAGACAACATGTAAAAAGAAGTTAATCGATTTTTACTGTACTGAAACTAGGTTAAAGAATATTCAGAGGAGCTTAGATGTATAGTAAAAAATGAAAGAAAGGTAAGTGTAATGCCATGGTCACAGCGGACATGTGACGCGTGTTCAAGAACGCGGTAAAAGCAGGATCTTGAATGCGCATTTAACCCTTGGTGTTCAGATTAGGCAAGCAGGAAGGTGCTTCTATTTTTTTTTTTTGTTACAGTTAACTAGCGCATGCCCATCACCTACAGTGGAATAGGCTTGGTGCAAAATGTCAACGCCGTGCAAATCTTGTGAATTTTCCTCCTGTCTTTCTTTCATAGCTCTATTCCGATATGTGAAAGACTTAGTGTCATATCATATTGGTCAGGTACAAACTGTAGCTATTAATTTCTCCTTTATGATCAATTTTCAAATGATTGGTACTTCCGTGGATTTAAAGGGACGTCATTAAATTGTCACAACTCAATCTGTAATAGGTTGAAGTTAACTTTCAGTAGAGCGTTTTCCGAAGTAGAGTACGATAACAGTCACTTGAGTAGCTTCGTGTGAACATGAGAGTTTTAAACGCAGGATCCGGAAATGCACGTTTTCATAGGAAGTGTCTACTTCAAGACACATTGCCGAGGGTGGTGTGAACGTAGCTTTAAATATATCAAATATTATGTGTATAAAATCTTCTTCAAGTTTTGCTCCAAGAGGATAAGGAGCTTGAGGGTCCTTTACAGTATTTTGTCTACTCCTAGCATTGCGTTCTTCTGGACAGATGTCTCAGATGTTAATCTTGGAATTTGCTGGAGTAAATCCCTGAGTTTAGGGGTCACAGCCGCAAGAGTCCAATCACCTCAGTGAACAATGTTCACCTTTCACATTTTTTCCAGCTCTTTTTCAGACTTTGGTATTTCTAGGGCTTCATGAGATTTTGAGATGTTCCCATTATTTGGGATTACTACTTTTATTGTATAATTTATTTATCTTAATTTTCTCCTTTTTGTCCAATTTTTGTCGATTTATTTCAATATGAAACTATTTCTTTAATGCTATAGGTCGATTCCATTTGATAAACAACTTGCCTCGGCCAGATTGAACTGGTTGGATTGTAGGAATTGAAATTGATTCATCGATTAATTGTTACACCCCTACCTCCAAAGCATGGATGTTCAAAGCCCAGGCTTTTTTCTTGCTTTTCAGCTGACTTCTTAGGTCTTTCCTTACTTACTCTGTGGGTATTTGGCAGTGGCCGGTTTCTGTTCTCCCTTGCTTTTATTCCTTTCTTGAACATTCACCACTGTGATGGTTACTGGTTCCTGTTCCAGGAAGTCTTTATGTTCCGCTCGCAAGTCCACCATGGTGACTGAGCATTGCTGACATGCAATGATTCTGTATCCCATATGCTTCTTCGGTGTTGTTCAGCTTCCAGCCTTGGTGGGGTCGGTCTTCATGTTGTTACACTGCCATTGAGAGTTCACCTTTGATGGTTCAGTGGACCTAGCTTCTACCTCTGGTGTAGCTTTTCAGGCACTCGGCCAAGTCTTTTATCCAATGCCTCAGGTAAGGACAGTTCCTCGGTATGCCTTTGTTCATCACATCCTCCTGCAGTTGTAATAAAAGGCTGGCTTCTTTGTATGCTGCCTCTGTTTCCATGGAGGATTCTGCTTCATATGAAGGGTTTTATCTTGTAGCATCTGACGTTTGTGTTTTTCAGCTCTCTGATGGTTGAAGTAAGGATTACAGCTACTTTCAGGAGGCACTTTATTTTATTTTGTTTACTTAAGAAATTAAGTACAAAAAAAATGAGTTATATTAAATCAAACTCTTATTTTTATAGATCAATTGGAAGTCCAAACATGGTCTTTTCAAATAAAGAAATCTGAGAAGGTTGATGAAATGCACATGCAATAACTTCTCCAATCTGAGTTTAATTCAAAGTTATGGTGAAAAGTGTTCACCATCAAATGTTTTTTTATTGTATTTTTTGGCATTGCACAACTGTTTCTACAATGAATGCACAACATTCCATTGAAATCCAGTTTTATCAGTCCATTTGAAGCCCACTTGGAAATTACAATTAATACATCCTACCAAAATATACATTAAAAAAAGAAAATCCCATTTGAATAAAATTGTTCCTTTTCTTAGTTTGCACATGGTTAATGTCAATGCAGATTGGCCAATTAAAATAAAGTCCCAATCGAGAGCATTACAGAAAAGGTCTTAGGGCTAATTAGTGATAAACGAAGCTGGAAGCAGAGATAAGACACGTACAATCTTAAGTCTCAAAAATACTTTAATTATAAAACAAATTAAGTAAATGCTAGAATTTAACCGTAGAAATGTATTATGCTGTTCTTTAATGAAATGGGTTTTTAAATAATTGTGTTTTTGTAATTTTTCATTGCCAAATCTTGTTATTTTTGATGCTTGGAAATCAAATCAAATTATTTTCAGTAAAACTATCAAACATTTTTGCTCCCCCTTCATTTTTCAGTTCTTCTTTCCATCCAAACGGGGGCATCATTGCTTCACAGTCATTTATGGCTCACACTTTCTGCTTTGCTGGGGCCGTTATCTGGGACAGAGTGACATTAAGGGAAGCAGGTAAAGGTTAAATACTTCTCTCTTGGGCTCTCTCAGTACCTCGATGTAAAACCCTTATGGAGGAAGATGCAACCGGCAGCTCCCCGTTTTTCATGTCATTGGGCGGCCGGGTGTTCAGTCTGCTGCAGTTCAGTTCTAGGATTGGACGCTAATTGTCAGTTCAGATTTATTAAATTATATTTTACCAATCAAGATAAAATTTGATATTTTAGTTTTTCTCTGGGGTTTACATTTGGGATTTCTCAACACGGTGAGACACCATGACTTGATTTCCCTAACTTCTAATGTTATTGCTATTTGACAAAAGCTCCAGCACCATCTAATAAAAATCCGTGAATAGACAGGATTTTTAATCTTCATGATCGTGAAAGGATGGGATTCCAGTTTGTATTTTAGTCTTCAAGTTGAAAGAAAACCCTCAGAAGTTCTTCAAAACCTCTTTTGACCTTTGCAATTACAATTTGACAGATGACATTTATTCTGAAATTGATTTTCTTGTTGATTTCAAGCTCAAGTGACTATTGGGAATTCTTCCCTTTTAAACCCTCCTAAGCCATTTCCTGCCACTTTTAGTAAATATAAAGTCAACCTCAACAAACAAAAAACTTTCTTCATTCATTTATGTGTCGCTAAAGACATTGGAATTAAGAAGCTGAGAAAACTGTAGGTCATAATAACGTTGTGTTCTTTAACATAATTGATTGCACCCTTGATTGGTGGAACTGATGCATTTTTCTTGGTCAAAAAGTTTGCTTCTTTCTGTATTTAATCATGGAGCACCTCACAAACATGAGACAGAATGGCCACGTTCAGCATACAGAGAGGTTTTAGATAAGATGAATTGTAAAAAGAAACAGATACAGTGCAATAATTAAACACATCCCCTCAACTTTGAGTAAAATTTTGCTGCATGAACTCTCCCCTTATAAGTATTTCTTTTGGATGTGTACCTGGATATTTAGTCTGAAGCCATATTTGCTTTAATTAAACATAAATAAGAATCATTTTTGACCACCCCTGATGTTTTGAATCATTTTTATGTTATCTTTGCATGATCTTTTATGTATTTTTATTGTGTTCTAAGCATAGTTATGTCAAATAATATTTTTGAAATGCCAGTGTTGACCAAACTATTGTCAGGGAAAAGGGCTTTTATAGTTTAAAATGAAATTTTCAAATGTTAGAAAATGAAACATTTTTGAATAAAATCCAATAAGAAAAAAATTGGGGTTACAAAACATCTTTTTAAAACCGTTTGAGTCAAATCATGACTAACCTTGTCAATTTTTGTTTTGACATTATAAATTTCCTCAAAAAGCAATGTCATCTTCTAACTGACAGCTGAATGTCACATCCGAAGCTCCATGACGGTTGTTTTGACAATTTGAACAACCATCAGGAATGTTTTAATGAGCAAGACAGCAATTTAAAAAACAGAAAAGAACACACAGCAGTAGGTCATAATAACCCCCTTTTCCCACCTTTTAATTCTAAATTCTGTTATTTGATTAAAATAAAATGGCTTTAGAGGCAAGCCATTACAGCTACATCATTTTAAGATTTGTGTTTTTGGGTCAACAATAACAAACAAAGATTTTCTAAACCCTGCCTAAAACTTTTTCAATTTTAAAATCAGCACTACTATGTAATGAAACTTCATGTTTTTTAGGCATTTCTTTGGCTAAACACTAGTAGTTCTATCTATGCTGAGCTTCTTTTATTACAAATGATCCAAGTTAGTAGTATTGTCCTTTCAGCATCTCTGATACAACCCCATATTTGCTGCTAATTTTCCCTGCAGCCCAAATGCATGCAATGCATAATCTTGTCACAGCAGAGAAAGAGGAAGATGAGATTCAAATCTAATTTAATCTGTGAGCTCATTTCTGCACAAAACTTGTATTTTCCACGAAATTATTTAAAAATACCACTTTGTTTCTTTTTTTAAAATAGTCTATAAATGTTAAAGCAGTAGAACCTCTTTTTTTGGTTTGTTTAAAAAGGAAAAAGCAGCATCAGCTGCAGAACAGAGACTCTCAGGGTCGATCACCACAATGTTTTGTTTCGTCAAATTTAATTTCTATTTCTACACTTTAAACAAATTTAGGTTAAAAGTTGTTCAGTAAAAAAACTTTATAGAACTTGTTTGTTCTTCATAAATATAGAAATAAATGATGGTCTTAAGAGCCGGAGAGGATTACATTAAAGAAAATAACTTTATTATAATTAAAATAAAGGACAAAGATTCAGCAGAACTACACATGAAGAGTATAGGAACTTGAACAGTAATCTGACTTTCTGACTCAAGCGAAATGTCGACATTATATATTTATGCTGATAGACTGAAGTGTTTACCTGCTTTCTCTGACTATTGGTCATGTTTCACAGCAGAAGTGTTTTTCTTTAACTGCAGCAGAGGCCAGCCTCTAAATTAGTTGTAATGTTCCGTCCTGGTGATCTGCAACACTCAATCATTTTTAGTACACAAAGACAAGTTCAAATCATATTCAATGGAATTCAGGATCCTCCTGCCTGGTCAAGCAGACATTTCCCTCAGAAGTACCAGATAACCCTCTGGGGAAGGTCTTTTCGGGTTGAGCCCACTAGCTGAATACATTTAAATATCTCTTGAGTTTAAAGTCTAAGATGGCTCTAAATGTTGAAATTCTCATCCTTCACTTTGCTCCTTTAATGTCTCCACCTGACCTGCAGTCGGCAAAAAACACACTTTTAGAAAACTATTCTTCAAATGTATTTGTAAAAGTTACAATAAAGTTTGACAGGTTCTTTTATAATGTATCTTCAGATTTTTGTTTTATAAAGCTACAGTGACACCAAAAGCTATAACTGACAACAAACCTATTGATATTAATAAAAATATTTTCTCCTGGGTGGTGATGGGGTGCTCGTCTGGGGCTGTGGGTGCCCTTCTGGGGTGGGGCCCTGCGTTGGGCTCTTCCGGTGCGGCGGGGGGGCTGCTCTCCTGGTTGGGCTGGGGCGCCGCTCTTTTTCCCCCGTGCTTCCCTGTTCTCTGGCTCTGGGGACCTCGCGGCGGTCCTGCTGGCCCTGGCCTGGGTGGCGGATTTGGTTGCCCGGGGGGCGGTTGTCCCCTGCCAGCTGCCGTGTGGCGTTGGGGGGTTCCGGCTGCCGCTGCTGCTGTGGCGGGGTCTGGGTGTGGGGGTGGCTGGGCGCTCCTCCTCCTTCTTTTCACATTCCACCATCCATTTTAGAAGAACATAAACACTCACCTGAGCACAGGTGTTAGCTCACCTTTGCACTTATAGTTTGCATGATTGAATGAATGAAAGATCTCAAACTAGTTGGTTTAAAGGCATAGGTATGCGTGTGTGAACACTATCTGTTTTGTGTACATGTTGACATGTGGACATTTTTACAGCTAGCAGGTGTGTTGATAAGATTTCAGTGTGTGTGTGGACAGGCCCCGCCCTTTTTGTACTACATTTGAACCGTACCGTAATGATAAACAACCAGTAAACTTGTCTTCTCTATGCTGCTTCATGGTTTTATCCCCCCCCTCCCACTATCACTCCCCCCCCCCCCCCCCCTCTCTAACATCCCTCTCTCTTCTTCCCTTCTTTCCTTTTCCGTCCGGTCCAACACCAAAGATTTTCAAACATGATTGAAATTAATAAAGTTTGGCCTCAATTACAAAAGGGGTTTATTCAGTCATGCCTTTGGTTTGTCAGAAGATTCATAACCCCTGTTGTTAAAGTAAAATATGTCCAACACAAGAGGCCCTCAGCTCTCATCTGTCTGCCCAGCTGTTGGACAGGACAAGTTAAAAAAAAAAAAAAATGTTTCATTTAAATGAAGATCGAAGACTTCTTGTCACCCACAAAGAAAAAAAAAAAATTTCCCCTATGAACTTTCATTCTCAAATGTGTTTAAACTGAACAACAATAAAACTTTAAACCAAAGATCAAATCAGAACACTGAGCCATGCCACTTTTAACTCTTACAATTTCAAGTATTCCTACAAAAGATGGAATAAGAGTGAAATGTAGGCCTGGTGTTGTCTGATAAAAACCTGGACAACAGATAAAGATGTTCTTGTATCTGGGCCAAGTCCATCACCTAGAATCAGTATCTGACCCAGATTTTGGCCAAAGCCAAACTGGGATGAGGAGAGCTATTATGATAACAGTGGCCAGGTGTGCTGAAAGTAGCCCACTTGCGTTTGCCAAACCTGGACTACATCTAATAGGAGGTTTTGGTGGTCATTTTTTTTTACCCCTGATATGATTTTAGTCTACATCAGGAACAAATTCCATAAGAGAAAAAAGATTTATGAATTCTAAGGTGTTCAACAGTTAAAGTGCCACTCTGATCAGCATTATTAGTATAAGTATTTTCAAAGGGCTCCCAATGAGCTTTAAAAAAATTATGCCGTTTGTGGCAAAAAATCGAAAAAACCGTTTTGTTTTCTAGGACATATAGTGGGGCAAAAAAGTATTTAGTCATGAAGCATGAAGTATGCATGAAGTATGCTCATCCCCCTTCCCATCATCCATCTTTTTATGTGACCTGCTAGCGTTCAGTCCCTCACACCCCCGACCTAACATTACTGGTGCAACAAAAATGGCAAACAATATTGAAGCTGTCAAGCCGAACCGTTTTGATCCAGATCGCAGCTCAGACGAGGAAAACCGAGACATACATGAATCTAGTCGTCTAGATGCATCAGAGTGGAGCGGAGCAGGGAGTTTCTATGTCACACCTACAAACCTTTTCCAACAGCGTTTTTTCAGCTGCTCCTGCTTCACAATGATTTGAAAAAAAAAATACTGTCAATTTGAGCTCAATTTTCTTTAGAAATGCCCTACATTGTTTTAAAAATATGTCACATGAACATGTCAAACACCAAAAACACAATTTTACAATAGAGTGGGTATATGAATGTATTATGTCTTGGGGTTATTTTTATTAGAATGGTAATAAAACAACTTTATTGGAAAAAAAAAAAAAAGAAAATGCAAGAAAAAAGAAAGCCTCCCTGTTTTGCTCCAGTGTCCTGCTTTTGCAATTAGACTTAGTTTTAAGATCTTTTTTTATGACGTCTTCAAATGCTAACCCATGACATAGAATTTGTTTGGCATTAAATTATTACATCACTGTAGAAGCACAATGTCGGAATGTAAAATGTCAGCGTTTCAGCCTGGCAGTCAAGCTCGTTAGGAATAAATGAGTTATTAATGTAATTTCCTCCAGTAATTGAATCCAACAATGGTGAAGGCTGTAATTTGGGAGCTTCCCTCCCATCTTGGTTCAGTGGTGATTATTCCAAGCCCCACGGACTAAACCTCCTTTAAAAAGGTATTAATAAAAGGTAAACAAAGAAGTACATCTGAAATATTAGAAGATTTATTTAATTTTGAGTCTGCACGTACTCAACCTTCCTGCAATATTTCCAATACTTGAGTTTACTTTGCCTCTTTTTCTATGGTTTTTAAAACAGCAGCTCAATACTGGTCTGGTGCATCACAGCTGCAGAACACGCCACTTGCATTTAGGCTGTAGAGGTGAAATCCTGACAACTTGGGCTTGCTCAAACTCTTTATCTAATCTTTTTAATCATTAATGCTGAAACACTGACACACACACACACACACAGCTATGGAGGTTAAATGTTAGGAAGAGACCCCACAAGTTAATAAGCTATGATGAAATAACGTCTCTGAAGCTAAACTCTGCGATATAATCTTTTCTGAAAAGGTTGTGTCACACTCATTAATATGTAAATGCCTGCATGTTATACCTGTACGTTAAATTAAAAGGATTTACTCAGAGTTCTTGTCTTAAGGAAGGCCCGGAGAAATGCCAGTCTAACAAGAGAATTTAAAAAGCTGTGGAGGGGCTTTTATTTTACACTTAGTGATAGATCCAGGAGTGTTTTTTCTTTTTTTTTTTTTCTTAGCACAGGGGTTGAAGCGGCTCATTATTCCAGGCTTGCAACTGAGACAGCATTGAGGCTGCCAACTTTACTGAGCAGCCACACTTTTTGATAGCAACTGTTGGGCTCACATGCATCCCCTTTGTAGCACTCCCTTTGTCCGCTTCTCCCAAGAAGGTTCCTATTAAAGGGAAAAAGCAGCCCCTAAAGCAGCAAAACCAGCCTTTTCCTCTGCTTTCAACTGTGGCTGCCAGTTGGGTAAGGTGCACGCAGCCGTTTTCATCAGTTGGAAAGTTCCATCTGAACTTTGTGGTTGTTTTAATGTGAAAAGAAGAGTGGGGCTGGAGCTCAATTGGTAGAGGTTGGAAACAAATTGGCTGGATGTGTTCTTCACATTGGCTGCAGTAGTTTCAAAAATACATCGTACAGGTGAGTCTTAGTCTCACATTTACTGCTTGGGATGTGTTTAGCAACAACTTTCAGATCAGCAGCACAACTGAAGGTTTTTATGGAGGTTAAAAGAACTAAAATTCAGGACTAAAAATCAAAGCCACAGCAGTAAGCCACAGGCGTGCAAATAAACATGACAAACCAAAGAAAAAGTTAAAATAATCAAAATGCCAAACTGATTTATACGAAAGACAGGTTATATGAGAACAGCCCACACACATACTGGTGCTGAATCACGACTCAGGATGAAGCCACTCACTGCTTTTCAATCTCTGCTCTGAGGGGGAGGCACAATGTCAATATCCATGTGCATATGAACTATATATAGTATATGATTGTGTATGTGTATGTGGCAAAAGAAAATTGAATTTAACGGTTTACTGCAGGCACTTTTTCCTTCATTTGCACATTTTAAAAAGTTGCCCTTATGTCCTGATGTCCAGAGATCACTGCCCTTTTGTATAAAATGCAAAAATACTGCAGGTAGAGACAGTTGGATGTCTACTAAAGGAACATATTCCACCACCATTAGTGGAGGAGATTTCCTGTTTTACCCAGGGCTGACTCTGAGAAATCAGTTGACTTACCATCTAAATTAAGACATAGCAATAAAAAAGTGAATACTATTCAAAAGAGATGTGCAATCAAAGAGAAGCTGCAAGAAATGTGTGTGGAAACCAGAAGCTGCTCTTTATTAAGCCCAGAGCCCATATTTCTAAAAAGAAAGCATGTCTCATGTTACTCTGTGTGAGTGTTACATGTGTTCAATTATGTTTTCTCCGCTGAAAAACAGCATTGTGCTCAAGAACACTTTTAGGACTGGTCTAATAAGCAGTCACCTCCGGCTACCTGGTTAGGACTGAACTGAAGGAGATTTGAAGAGGTGCAAAAGAGAAAAAAAAGAAAGAAAACACTGGAGTTGAGAAAATACTGATTTTATGTCAATAAATCAAAACTACACACACACCATAAGAAAATCAAACATCTATGTTAAGCAGGCTGCATAGAAACTTAAAGTCAAAGTCGTATCACTGCTTAATGTAAAAATAAATAAACAGATTTCATTTTGGTTTTCGCCTTAGCCCTCTCTCTGTATACCAACTGGATTCTGTTAGCATTGGTCAAAGTTGCTAGTAGCAAGATATGGAAAAAAAACCATTCAAAATAATGTATTATGCAACAACATAACTTCTAATCTTGCATATTAGAAGTGGAACAAGTTTTAATCATGCTGCTGGACGTATGTTTTACTGGTCTTTTTCCGAGTCTAAAATACCGGAGCTGTCAGAGGAGAAAGATGATGCTCTTCAAACTACCGTAACTCTTTGACTTTTTACTCAATTATCATAACTCCGATACATTTCAACACAAAGACAAGTGGTTCCATAAGAATCAATTGGTTAGCTTCACACTTAATATCATAATCACAATTATATACACACACATATATATATATATATATATATATATATATATATATATAAAAAAAAAAAAAAAAAACGCCCCTCTCACCCTCCGCGGGTGGTTTCTCCTCCAAGCTCGGGTCCTCTACCAGAGGCCTGGGAGCTTGAGGGTCCTGCGCAGTATCTTAGCTGTTCCTAGCACTGTGCTTTTCTGGACTGAGAGGTCTGAGGTCTTTCCAGGTATCTGTTGTAGCCACTCCTCCAGCTTGGGGGTTACTGCCCCGAGTGCTCCAATTACCACAGGCACCACTGTCACCTTCACTTTCCAGGCTTTCTCCAGTTCTTCTCTGAGTCCCTTTTTGTATTATTGTTATACTATTGATGTTATAGCTATTGTTATTGGTATCCTAAAGTTTGCATCCTATTGATTGTACTCTAATTATAAACATGTTTGAAACAAATTTAATAAAAATAATAAAAAAGAACCCCGCAAGAAATACATAGCATTTATGAAATTCTTGATGAAACAGGGATTGATTCAAATTCATTATTTGAAGCTTTGTTGTATACTTGATCATTTCCAGGCAGTTTTGCAGTTCTACCAGAGAGGGAAACACGGTGAAGTAACTCAGCAGAGGTTGACAGAATTATAAACAAAAGCAGGTTAGGAGGCAGAAAATTAAACTTTTCAGTGTTTTGTGATCATTTTTTTTTTTTTTTTTGCATTTTGCCAAGTTATCAAACCACATCAGAACTGACAAAAAGAGCCAAACTGAGAATTAAACATTTTGAGAGATGCAGCAGTTTTCTTCATCTTTGTTGTCATCTTTATTAGCAATTATTTTCTTTCAGCAGTTCTGAAGCTTCTCAAATGAAATGGCTACATGGCATCTCATATTTGCAAGACAAATAATTTTCAGTTTCAATTTTTTAAAAGTCATTAGAGTGTGACAGCTGTGCATCTGCCTTTGTGTGTCTGGCTTGACATGATTAGTTGTCTGTCTGGTCTGTCGGTATTTAATCAGTTGGCTTAAAAATAAAAGGGAAGCTGTGCATAGTGGTCAAGTCACATTGGCATATACACACAGTCTGTGGATGAAACACAAGACCTGCACTGGTTAAAATTGTATTAGTACTGTCTCTCACCTGATAAAAGAAGAAGAAATTAAAATTAATAAATCTTTATATACAATAAAAGTGCTGGCTAAACCTTAAAGTCTATATTACCTTTAATTTGGTCCAACCTTCTAGTTCAAGCACATAAAGGACAAACAGAAAATGATCACAAACGCAGGTCCTTCCATTGAAAAACATCGGATGAAACAAGTATTTTAAAGACTAATGCATAGGATAAAAATGATCCTTGTAGAAAATATTTTAGACTTTGAAGACTTCAGAAGAACAACAAAAAGGAAAAGATGCATTATATTACAAGTAAGAGCAGGGGATAAAAGCAAGGTCACACTCAGATTTACGTGATCATCGGGTTGGAGTGACATTTTTCTTCAGCTGGACAAAAAGGTATGGTCATGGTCATGAACTTGCCACTTGTTTGTTGTACTGTCTGCTTGGTAAACAACAGACGTTCAGATGGTAGAGTCAGACTATGGCGTCAACAACATGAAAGCATGGATCCATCCTGCCTTGTATTAACGGTTCAGGCTAGCGTTGATGTTGATTTTTTTGCACACTGTGGTTATTTTCATGACCACAGTATCCCCATCTGCTAAAGGCTACTTCCAGCAGGATAAGGTGCCATGTGATAAAGCTGGAATCATCTCAGACTGGTTTCTTGAACATGACAGTGAGTTCACTGGACTCAAATGGCCTCTACAGTCACCAGATCTCAACCCAATAGATCAGGTTTGGGATGTGGTGGAACAGGAGATCGGCATTACGGATGTGCAGCCTTGAAATCCACAACAACTGCGTGATGCTGTCATGTCAATATGGAGCAAACTCTCTGAGGAATGTTTCCAGTACCTTGTTGAATCTATGCCATGAAGGCAAAAGGGGGTCCAACCTGATCCTAGCAATGTGTACCTAATAAGCTTTGTAAACTTTTCTACTTTATATTGCATTTTCTTTTCTGCATCCCTACATTCTACCCCATCATCATTTTTTGTTATATTTTTTTTAATGGGGTTAAATGAAAGTTAACTTACGACTAAGTTTTAAAGAAAGCATTAAATTCAAAATCAAATTTTATAATTTCCTTGCTTGATTTAGTGAACAAGAGTCAGTAATGGCCTTGAGCCATTGAGTACACTCTTTTAAAGCCACTTTCTAAGCTTTCACCCAAAACTCTGGAGTCACTGCTAATGGTCTCCTGAATGGGCCTGTGTATTTCTCTGGGATTTATGAAAATCATAGCTCTCTGTGTATTGATTTGTCTCAGCCTTGACGGGCTTGGTTCTACTTTGGCATCGACTGATGCCTGCACTCCAAACTGCACCGCAAAGTACTTCTTTCACCCCCTGAACTTTCTCCTTGAAGCCATGTTAAATAACTTAAAGTAAATCTCAAGCATATCTATACATTTCTGCTCCAGGCACAGTGTAAATCTTTACAATCCCTGGATCAGTTTTAGATCACATTGTGTCCACATCTCTATTAATTCATGGTCACTTTTTAAACCATTTTATTTGTGAACAAACTTATTTTTTTCCGTGTACCATGAAAAAAAGAAAAACATGCTCCAATTAGAATCGCCAGTTATAAAACTTGAATGAGTGTCGCCGTCTATTAAAATATTAAATATTGATAGGTGGATCACTTCAATCTGTATGTTTAGAAAGCTTTTGAGTTCAATTCCCTATTAATTCAAAAGACTCCCTCCCTAAAAATCTGTTTTTAAGCAAAACCTTTAAGGGAAAACTGCATGTGAAAGTACAGATGCCATGGTTACACAGCAGGACAGCGTGTAAAGGTAAAGTGTATGGAAAAAGCTTCAGTGTGCATGCAGAGGCAAAAGTGCTTTGTGTGGCTTCAGCGCTGGATTTTTTTACAAATTGGGAACAGATTGTTATCTGAAAGAACCTGGAGTGTGGCTGTTAACATAAATGCTGTGTGTTCTTCTGCAGAACAACTTCCTTGTAAATTCCATTGTTTTGTATAATTAAAAGAACATAGACAAAGGGCCAAACGTTGTTAAACTGTTGTATATTTATCCCCTATCTGATTAATTCCTACAATGTCTGAAAGTTTCAGACATTCTTTTAAGTTTTGGCTGAATAAAATCCTTATATTCAATAATAAGTTTTGTCTTTTTTGTTCTACACATTTGATAATTGAATTAAAAAAAATAGAATATGAATAAAAAAATACTTGCAAATTAATGTGGTGGCATGTTTTTGTTGTTGTTTTCTTAGTGGATGAAAGATTTCTATTCTGGTCAGGTTTTACACAATTTTAAATAAAAAACCAATAACATATCCTCTATTCATTCAAATTTTTCTTGAATCTGTAGTTGATACAACATGGAGTTCTTTCCTGGGCTTCATTCCTAAAAAAAGACCAGTGCAAGACATTGTTGTGAGAAATAAAAGAAAGAAACTTGACTTGCGGTGACACATGACTGAGCCTCACAATGTGTAACAGAAACAATGGAATCGTCCCCTGGCATGCAGCCTGACCCATTGACTCGGATCATGCAACCGCAGGGTTCCCCATTAATCATGAGGTCCTGGGACCTGTTTCTGGAAAGATGAATTGTGCTGGTAAGTTGTGTTGTGCATAAAGTGCAAAGAAGACCATGATGAGGTAACCCCTTTCTGTGGCGTTCAATGGCTGAAAGACCCTTTGTGGAGGATCTCTTTCAATCCTAAAACGTCCTGCTATAATTTCTGATCGTACCTGTTCATTTTCCTTTAACCCTTGTGCTATCCTAGGCACTTTAACGTTGGGTCATCTAGACCCACTAGACAGTGCGCTGAACCTTTTGTCTTCAATAATTTGTAATCTTCACTGGTGTCCATAGATTACATGAAATCTTTCCACCTTTATCCACCTTTGTCATGGTAGGAAGAACACGTCAATGTAAGGGTGGGGTCATCTAAGATAGCACAAGGGTTAATGAGACAGCAAGCTGGACAATGCAAACTGAACTTCCGGCGCTGAGAAAAACAGTGTGGTTTTTAAATTAAAATCGCATGTTTCTACATTGTAAAGACATTTTTTAGTAAAACCCTCTAGTGAGGACACTTAAGAATCCTCAAGTTAAGGACTTTGTTTCACCGCTAATGTTAGGGTGGGGTTGTGAGGAGGCTGTAAGCTTGCGGAAAAGCACATATGACAGACGGGTAATGGGAAGGGGGTGGGTTTACTTTGCGCAAACAACTAAAAGCGAATTTCTTGTTTTTAACTTAAAATATAAAGTTTAATTTTACAAATAAAAACCTAAAACAAAAGAAAAACAATAGAGACATGAGGCAAAAACAGAAAAAAATAAATAAAAAGGTGTCAGATTTTGACTGAGCTTCTTGTCAGGAGCTGGAACACTCAAAATGCAGGAGACCAGGCTCGGTGACAAAAAATGGAACATTTCATAAAGAAAAAACTGAAAAAGCCAAAACCCATGGAGAAACAAAAAGGTGACACAACAGAGCAAATGACCTGAAAAGCAGACACTTAAATAGGCTGAGGGCAATTAACTAAAATGATGACAGCTGTGGATCATGATGGACCGGGAAACCGTGTGACTGAGGGAAACTCAGAACATGACCAAAAACCACGAAAACCAAACAAAACCACAGAACCCTTACACTTCTGTCTTTCATTCATTTATTTTCTGATGTCCACAAATATATGCATACAGTTTTTAGTGAGTTTTGTATTTGGTTCTTCATTAAACAACCTCAAACTTAAAAATTTAAATATCTATCTATCTCAATAAGAAGGGAGGAGGTCACTGTTTCTATTAAGCTTGTTTTAGTTTGTTTTCCATTCTCTTATTGTTGGTGTTTTTTTTTTTAACATTTTGGCTAAAAACAGCATCATCATAATTACAAGACTACTGGGAACACTTTTAGAATAGATCCAAAGATGATCAGAGCGGGACTTTAAGGTACACTTTAAAAAAAAATGTCACATTCCAGAGATTAGACTTGATCTAATTTCTTCCTACTATTCTCATATTAATTTTCACCTTTTTTTGCCTTGGCTGCATGAAATTATAGTCATCTGCCTTTCTTTTTTTACTTTCAGTTTAGTTCATACTATTATTTTACTATAAAAAACCTCAAAATCCTGAAATACACCACTACCCTTTAATTTTAATGTTCTGTATAATAACCAGGAGACCCTGCTCCAGTCTGTTCTCGGCTCCTTTTAATATACTCTAAAGAAAATTTCAGATGCAGTCACCCAGAATGTCATTAGTAACTGTGCATGCTCTCCTGAAAAGAATTTCAAATCTCTCATAAATCTGGCACTGGAATTTTTCTCCTCCCTTTTACTGCCCGGAATGAGATGGCGTTCTGCATGCATTCTGCTTCCTCCCTTGCTCGCACAGAAAGACCACGACTGATGAATTCTTTTTTAGGCTTTCTCTTGCTCATGTCATTTTGTGGCATCCCTGAAAAGCCAGAAAATGAAAAGAAAAAAAACTAATCAATCTTTTCTCCCAAATTTAGTCAGTAATATAATTGTCATGCATTACAAATGCCCCCCCGGTCACAGCCTAGCTCTCCTTAAAGAATGTCCGTATTCGTGTTTAAAAGTAGGTTAAATGACAAAAGTATAGAGTCGACTCTGGGGAGTTTACAACACACAGTGTTTTATTTGAAAAATAGGATTCATTAACGGTATTCCGAGCCACAGCTGTTTCTTATTGCTTGGCAGTTCTGCACTGATCACATGGAAACACAAAAGAAAACACATTTTGGATCAGTTGCATTACAACGTTATTATACATCACTTTTATCAGAAGAAAAATGGGTGAAGCCTCCAAAATTCAGGTTTTATATTTTGTAATAATTAAAAAAATATATTTAAAAGTCTCCAAATTCCAAAGAAAATCTTTTAATTTTGGACTTCAAGCACTACAGAAAAAAATGAAGTTAAGTTTAAACACAAGTTATAACAAATTAAAAGTAACATGATTGAGTTTAAGTGACCAACAGACATTTAACTAAAACTGAATTGAAATAATTGTTTTCTTTTTTATTAAAGTTACATTTTTATATAAGACAACAATTTGAAGCTCAGCGTGCAAACTTCCTTCTATTGACCATATAAACATGCATATAATGTTGATCTCATTTTGTGTAAAATGTATCAAGCATGTTGTGATTATATAATTGTTCAAAATTTACAATTACTCTTGCACAAACATGAAAAGAAAAACATTTAAGAAATAAATTACAGTGTAAAAAAATAAATAAATAAAAATTACAAGAAATATATTTGAGATCCTGGAGGGACTGTTGTTGACCTGTTGGCTTATCCCATCAGGGGTCGCCACAGTGAATCACACAGGTGGTTTGGCAGAGTTTTAACAACCGATGCCCTTCCTGACACAAGCACAGGGAGATCCAGATAGGCAGTATCGTGAACTCTGGATTTTTAGCTCATTGTGCCCCTGCAGCGAACCCAGGTTTTCTGTGTGCCAGTCCTAAACCCAGCCGAGTTCTTGGAGGGACAGGAACGCCATTAATGCAGACTACAGAAGGAGGGTCTAAGGGCAGGGATGCCCAGTTTAGTTTAGTCTGTTTAGTTTAGTTTAGCAATCAGCTATTGAATTCTATGAATTTATGTTCTTTATGATATATGTTTCTTACCCAATTACCGGTATGAAGCCCATTGAGATGACTATTGTTGTAAATATTGGGCTATATAAATAAAATTGAATTGAATTGAATTCCGACTTTCAGGTATTTTTTACATTTTCGGCTGCTGGTCAGAAAAGCTTGAAAAACAATGACGTAGATAATAGCAGGGTGGGCCACCACCTCCCTGCTCTTTGCTCTCAGCCCACAATTCAGAGGCGAATTTCTGATGACAACAACAGCTACTCTGCAAAAAATATGTCCTAGAAAAAGGACAGGTTTATAGATTTAGGCTAGAAACAGCATCACCATATTTAAAAGACCGTTGAGAATGCTTTTCCAATAGATCAACAAATGATTGGAGACGTCATTCTACAAATGAGGAATTGAAACAGGCTAACTTTGCAGCCACAAGGAGCACAAACATTTTCAAATGACGATTTTTGTTTGAACTATAGAGGAACTTTCATGTTAAGTGAAGTCTCTCTGACACTAAGTGATCCGTTAGAGTTTAATATTGTCAAAAGTTTATACAGGTAATGACAGAATCTTCTTGATAACAATGCTTTCATGATGGTGCCTTTCAGTGAATCTTTCATTTCCATATCAAAGATGTATGAATTCCTATGCTTAATCTTTCCCAACCGCCAACTCTTTGTGTTGGCAGACTACTGAATGCAGTACTTAAGTTTGTTATAATCAATATCACACCAGAGGCCTTTTAACACAGCACTTAACCCCATTTAACCTGCTTCATGCACCACTTTCTCATTTTACAAATGCTACAAAAAAAAGCCAGACTTATTGCCATTGAGTCAACAGGGCTATAATGTGTTTTGGAAGTTTCAGCCCATGAATACTGAGATGCATTTAGATTCAACTTTACTTGACAATTGAGTAAATTATGAGTAACTACCTGTCTTTTTACATGCAGACTTCTTTCATCTGACACTAAATGAGGCTATGAACACAATTTACAGCATGTTCTATCTAGCTTAATGCCTTATTTTTTTAGAAATTCAAATCATGTTGAGCTGGTATAACCTGAAGCAATTTTTGTCTCTGGTCATCATGGACAGAATATATGAACTTCTAAAATGGAGGAAAACTAACTTCAGAAGAAAATCTGGCAAAAAAAAGAGTTTCTGTAAGTACAAATTAGCTGTAGTAAAACTGCCTTTCTATGTTATTTAAACAATAAAAGACTTGAAGCATTTCTAAATTTAATATGCCTTTAATTTCCTTTGTCCATCCATCCAGATTCCAAACCTCTACTGAGACCAATCTTAGTTTTCTAGTAGATTTTTTTCATGGGGCAAAACATTTTGACACCTCTCCCCCTTGAATTACAAATTAAAAGCATTATTTAGATTTTTGATGATTTTAAATCTTGTTTTAAGATCTGAAAGATTTAACAGGCAAGAAAAAAACCAATCAATCTTTTCTCCCAAATTTAGTCAGTGATATATTTGTCATGCATTACAAATGACCCCGCCCTGGTCACAGGCAAGCTCTCCTTAAAGACTGTCCATATTCGTCTTTAAAAGTAGGTTAAAAGACAAAATTATAGAGTCGACTCTGGGGAGTTTACAACACACAGTGTTTTATTTGAAAAATAGGATTCATTAACGGTATTCCGAGCTAAAGCTGTTACTTATTGCTTAGGTTTAAGTGACCAACAGACATATTTAACTAAAACTAAATTGAAACAGTTGTTTTCTTTGAACGTTTTTTATTAAAATTACATTTTTATATAAGACAACTAATTAAAGATCAGCGTGTAAACTTGTTCAATTGACCATATAATTTTTTTCTACTTAATATATTCTGTTATATTAATAACTAGACATATAATTAAAAGCATCATTTAAATTTCTGATGATTGAAAATAATGTTTTTAGCTCTGAAATATTTAGATGGTGAATATTTCTTTTTTGTTATTTGTTTTACATGTATTTACATAGATGAAACTCAAAAATCAATGCTGAACAAGTCTGGTATTAATTAAACTTTAAAAAACTAACAGGCACAAATTTGCATTACATTATTTTAAAGCAAGTTTACCATTTATTTGCAAATGTTTTGTAATCCAAGCAAACAGCTTTTGACACACTTCGAGGATTTACTTCAGTTTAGCACACGTGTCAAACTCAGGCCCGCGGGCCAAATTTGGCACGCAGAGTAATTATAAATGGTCCGCGAGATCATTTCAAATGTGCATTAGAGCTGGCCCGCGGAATAGGCTGTATCACTAATCCCACAAATCCCACAATGCTTTGCTAGTATGTTGGCGTGCAGTCAAAACTGGCAAGCGCTCCTTTTTTCTGTTGAAAATCATTGACAGCCATGCTTTAGTCACATCGGACAAATTAATATCACCTTTCTACAAAAATGGCCAAACCAAAGATGGACGACAGGAGCTTTATAGATGAATGGGAGGCAGACTGTCTGTTCACAAATATAAAGACAGACCTCTTTGTCTTGTGTGCGGAGCTACTGTGGCTGTAACAAAAGAATACAACATAAAAAGACACTATATGAAAAGGTTAAACATTACATATCAGTTGCAGTTAATTTTTCAATAAAAGTTAAGTTTGGCCCGTGCCTGTACTTCACTGCTTAATTTTGGCCCACTTAAATTTGAGTTTGACACCCCTGGTCTAACAGACATGCAAAATGCATGTGGAGTCCAGCGATGATTGGCCGGGTTAACATTTAAATAAAATGTGTGGGAATCAGCCTTTACCACAGAGCGATCCACAAAGGATGCAACGATTAAGTGTTATTAAAAAGAAGCTTTTGGGGATTTTATATGGTTAACCAAATCGTTTCCTCACTAGAGTTCTAAAGTGTGAGACAAGTATTTAAGCATATTTTTCAAGGGTTGATAGAAAGCTTTTGGCCCTTACGTAGGGACACGCGCAATTTAGAATTTGGGACAAACCAATGCAGAGATAAATGGACATGCTCTGTTGGGAAAGCAGTAAATCAGAACAGACAGTGGCTGCAGCTCTGCTGATATACAGAAACAATGACAGGGCTTCCGAGTGACTCAGGAACTAAAATTTGTACTAGTTTATTACACATTATGTTTGAGACTGACGTTAAAAGTGTGTGTAAAATGTTAACATTTGGTCAGTTTGCAGTGGGTGTATTTAGACCTTTGTTCGACATTTTCTCATGGATCAGATTGTAGTTTGCAGAGAAGATTGTAGACAAGATTAAAGTATCAGATTATGGATCAAACACCATCTGTTCACAATAAACCTTCATCCCCTTTATAAATCGTCAATGGCACATGCTTTAGTTCATTTTTTTTTGTCTGAAAAAACATAAAATGATAGTAATGTTGCAATGCTCCTCTTTTGTGATCACTGTTGAAAAATAAGATTGTTTCTTTAGGATAAAGGAATTTGGGTAAAATTCTATTACATTTTTAAGTAATTAAGAAAATTGTATCACCCGTTTATATGAAACATAAAAACACAGCGACAAACTAAATTTAATAAATTAATTATGCATTAACTAAATGCCCCACAATCTTTTCAAACTGTCCCAATTTTTCACATTTATCCTTTTAACTTTTTTGTTTGGATTCTGGAGACTTAATGGAGGTTATTCAGCAAAGGTTGTGTATTGGTAAGAGTCTGGCAATACATATCACGATATTCACGTCACGATATAAAATATATTCCAAGACTGTACCAGAAAAAGTTTGTCTAAATATTGATGTGCCTTACACATGAATAACATTTAAAAATATATTTTATTTAATGATGGGAAAACGTAAGCACAGCAAGTGTTTCTCATATACAAGTTGCTTTTACCAAAGCAACTTTGTGATGCTTTTTTTTGGGTGAAGTGATTAGCACAGTTTGGTAAAGCCTTGCTTGTCACTCAGCACAGGGCACAGTATAGCAATGCACATTAAAACACACAGATTCTATCACAATTGCAAAAAATCTTTCTTTAAAATTTAAATAAACACCAAATTTATGTTATTGTTAATTTAAGTCTGAAAAGTTGTTGGATTTTTCTTGCATTTTCTGTGTGTTGTTGTAAGAAAAAACACATTTTAAATTGTGTTAATACATCAAATTGATGACAGGTCTGTCTGAATATCTAACTAGAAAATAATTTATTGCTTGTTGGTTATTATTTTGAACCTTCACAGTGCAAAGAACACGTTTCCAAGCAAAGTTGCTGCTCAGACAATACTTGGAATTGTCTTTGAGCATAATTGAAGAACCACGTCTATGCTGTCATTTATTATCAGTTATAAATGTTTGCTTTTTAAGTGTGGCAGCCAGGGTTTGCAAAGATCTATGTCTCTAAAATCCATTTGAGATGATCTGGTTTAGAAATAAAATTCCCACCTCTACCTAAATCTTTCTCTGCAATAATGTTCCAGGTGATTAATATGGAAAACTCTTTTTTTTTTTTTTCCAAACCAAATTTGGAAAACCTTAAGCTTTAGGGTGGCACGTTTGAGCAGGATGCTGCGGATGGGAGCAGACCGAGATGAGCTCTTGCAGAGTGCAAAAGCCCAGCCATGATTGTGAGATGATGGATGAAAGATGAGGGAATTGGTTATGAGTTCACCTCTCAGCTGGAGGGTATCTGAGTGATTTAGATACTGAACTCAGCTTTACACCATTTATCAAATGAATAAAAGATATACTCCACTTAAAGTACTAGTAAGTACTAATAATGCAAAACAATGCTGTTTTTTTCCCTCTTTATTGATGGGTAATTTATGAGTATAAATCCAATTTAGGAAACACATTAGATTCAGTTTAAAATTTAGGAACAAATTAAAGACGTTTGTTTCCTGACGTTTTCATGTAGATGATCTGCAGCCAAACAAAACTTGTGTTCCTTTTCACAAGACTGCAGCATAATACCTTAAACAAAACTAAAAATCAATCTGTGTGAAATTGAAATTTTTAGGCCTATAGCATCAATTAAATTGGATTACAAAAATCTTTGAGGCAAAGATTTTAAATCAAGGACTTTTAATCCTTTGAGTCATGATCACTTCAAGCTCTTCATCTGATGCTCTCCATCAATCTGGAACAATGTTTTTAGGATTTTATGAGAACACAGATTTGTCTGTTGTTCAGGATTTTTAAAATAATTTACAGCTTTTTAATATATATATATATATATATATATATATATATATATATATATATATATATATATATATATATATATACCCAAATAAAAGGTAATTCAACAACAATTTCAAATGATAAAAAAAAGAGTGTTGAGATTTTAAACTAAAAGAGAAAACAAGAAGAAACGCATAATATTTTTTTATGAGTGCATGGTAAAGTCAAAGGTTTGTTCATGCTTTCACTTTGAGCAAAGGGTAAAATTCCTAATAATAAATATTCCAGGCCAGTTGGGAGGAACTGCAAGCAGCTGATCTTAATTATTCAGTCATTTTATTATCAGTGTCTCAGTGGGCACCATTAGAGGGGCTGTTGAACTAAGTCCATCGCTGGCATATCTAAAAAGCTTATTTCTCACTGTTGGATGCATTCTTGGAGGAAGAGCAGCATCTCTCTGCAGCTTGGATATTAGCGGAAATTTTTCGCTATGTTAGGATGGTTAACCCAAGTAGTACATTACAAGTACGCTTTTGATTATCATCTCTACTACCAAGAACACAGTTATGAAATACCTTCCACATTGCATTACTGTAATAGTCATGCATTGTTAATTGATCACACAACAAAACGGGAACCATTAGACATGAAAAAATATGTGTCCTTTACTTTCCCAGTTGGGGGTTCATGGCCCGAATCTTTCCATTACCACAAGGACAACTTACCTTAATCTTTCATAGGTTTTTAGATCTCTTTCAACTATATATTTTTCTTATTCTTCTTTATGTTCCTTTTCTCTGATGTTCCCATCATTTGGGATTGCTTTATTTATCGCTGCGACTTTCTTTTCCTTCTTGCCCAGCACTTCTGTGTAAACCATTTGCATTGTGTTCGTCAGTATCTTAGGGTCTTAGAAAATCTCGGCATGATCCTTCTCCACTACCTTTTGAGGTATTTCACATCTTGACCTTGCATCTCTAGCATTTTACACCCTGCTGTTATGGGCTTCTTGTCCAAAGTGTGTCCTTTCATAATCCTGCCTGGTGTGGTAGATCTTGGTCTCTATTTAAGTTCTGGAGTCCGCTTCTGAGTTGCCAAGATCACTGCTGCCGTCTTTCAATCCAGCTTTGTCCAGCCACTGCTTGGATTTCCTGATATCAGCCACTGCTTTTATTTGCTGGTGGTACATACCGTGCAGGGGTTTGTCCTTGTGTGATACTTCCTGTTCTTTCCTCTCTTTTGCAACAGGGTTATGCTGCTTGAGGTATTTACATGTCATGACTTGAAGCCATTTTCCTTATAGATTCTTGGATATTTGTTGTTTTAGAAGCTCTTGGACTTACAAGTCCTTGACCTTCCTCCTTTGCTTAGTATAACACTTTGTGTTATACTTTTATATGAAAAGTGCTTTATAAATAAAGTTTGATTGATTGATTTGATAGTGTACACTGCCAGAGTGCCTGATCTTGGGTGGAAACCCCTATGCATCAGGAGTTTCCTTGTCTTAATGTGTTTTAACCAGCTTATCATGGCAGCAGGGTAGCTGATGATCTACAGGATACTGATGTTGATAGGCCGGACTTTGTTCTGATTGTTAGGTTGACTTCTCAGGACTTGCCTTGCTCTGAGTAGGGATTTGGCAGTTATTGCTTTCTACTAGATTCCGCCATTAATGTCGATTTTATCCATGTGCTCATTGATGTCTGATATTAACCTTGTTGTGCAGAGGCAGGTGATGGAGTGGTGGTTGGTTGGGCAGATACCATGTGGGGGTTCTTCCGTTAACCTTTCAGGGCCAGTCCCATCAAAAGTAGCAGTTCAGTTGTGCAGCCATGTGCTTATGTAGCGCAGTTAGCCTCCATAGCCGGTAGGTATGGACCATGTAGGGCAGGGGGGTCAAAACTTTTTAAAAAGAGGGACGGATTTGGTGAGGTGAAAATGTTTGACGGTCAACCAATTGGCCAGCATTCTTTGAACCTTAATAATAATGTTTAAGAATTATTTTGTTATTCTTCACATAAAACAGAAACACCTCTGAATGTATTTTGTTTTTTCAATTTTACTGTAAATTTGGTATTTGAAGAACAGAAATAATATGAAGAAATAGTCTGGCTGAAAAAAATTGTCTAAAATTTTTTATCAAAATTAAATCTATAGGTTCACATGATACGTTCACATAGTATTCACTATTAAATGCTCACTAAACTTTAAAATTTAAATCATCTGAACAACAAAAAAAGTTATTTTATTCAAAAAAAAAAATCCAATTTCCTCTTGTCCTGGTGACTCTTGCTTTTAGAAATAAGCTAAAAGGTGTAACAGAGGTGTCCAGTGACCGTGTTGCTAAAGATTCACAATGGCTTACAACGGAATTCAGCCAATCAAGAAATAACATTAAGAAAAAAGGCTTTGTGAGGAAACTGGCGATTCTAAACAGGACTTTAAGATAATGAAATTAGGCTGGTTCGTTCCCTTCAGTTTCCCGCACACAGAAACGAATGAACAATGACTCAGAGACAGTCACTTATCTTTTGTGGAGGTTTTACTTCGTACAAACACGAAGGGGACAGACAGATGAACATGGTGCATTCAAAGTCTGAACCAACGATCTCAGAGATGGACTTGGTATATAAACCCTGCATTTGCATATTCAGAAGATTGTCCGATGGACCCTGTGTGAAAATCACGCCCCTGAGTTGCTGCTGGAGAGAAGCTCCAAGGCTAAAGTGAAGATAAGTCTGAAGCCTGCTTAGCAGATCACACATGCACAGAAAAAAGGGAGGATGAGAATAAACTGTGAGAACAATAGCTTGGCTGTGCTGTCTTCAAATGTAATATAATTTTGAGATGACAATACATGCTTAGTGAATTAAGTTTAAACCATTTGTGTAATAAAAGTTAAAGGCAGTTTCTAACTATTCTTCACAGGATTGAACTTGATAAAAACAAAAAAATTAAAAAAAAATTAAAAAAAGAAATTGAACATTTTTTAGAACGTACTGGGGGCTGTATAATATTGATTTTATGACGGGAGCCTGGTGAGAATTTTCAATGTGGGCCGCCATGGGCCGGACTTTGGACATGCCTGATGTAAGAGCTAAATGTTGTCAGTTTTTTCATACCAGAGTCCATTTCAGAAAGTTCTTATGTCCAGCTATTTGACCCACTGGCTAATGAGCATTGTTGTTTTTATTCCTGTATGCTGCTGCAGTATTGTTCAGCCTCCAGTCTTGGAAGGTCTGTCTCCATATTGTTTTATGACACTTAGAGGTCACCATTGTTAAAACAGAGAACTAATTATGATTTTATGTCCCATTGCTGCTTCAAAAAGATGGGAACAAGTTTCTAAAAATCTACAAAATTCAAAGCAAAAAGATGAAAATAACAGGTAAGACTGAGCACTAAGTAATATTTTTTTTCTACTTGCAGGTCATCAGCCCCCGACTGTGCACATAATGCCATGTCTCTTAGAGTTCTTGTCAATCTTTCATGAGTGCTTTCCCCCTTGGTAATACAAGTTTTATGTTTTAGAATAACAACTATTTTTTACTGTTTTTCATAAATTGTTGTTTTTTGGATTTTTGCAAGTGATTTTAATCAGTTTTTATTTTCGCTTTCGACTACCTAGTTTTCCCTTATTCGCCCTTCATTGTTTATATTTTTACCAGACAATGTACAGACCACAGGCTCATTAAAAGAAGGTTAGAGATGCTTAGGAGCTGAAATTCAAATATTAATCAGCTCATCCTGACCTCATCCCGAACTCCACCTCTGGCTGCTTTGTCTTTATGACACTGAGCTACCAACAGTGAAGAAAGCCTTGAAGGCGGTGACAAAGTGACTCATGTTTCAAGCAGTTGCCAGGTTACCAGGTGCAGCAGAAACATTCATTGCGCTTTGTCAATATCGCTCTCAATATCTGGACTGCAGAAACATTCCTTAATGGTCACTTGACCAACTTAGCTCATTTATTTAGTTAATGAATGATGCAAGCCTTTGTCAACTTTCTTCTTCTTTATTCTCGTCTATCTGAACTGTCTGCGTCTCCTAGTTTCCTTGAGGGGCTCATTAGCTTGTCCTTTTTTCAAAACCGGTCTCATGATAACAGGAGGGAGACACGGCTCATATCTCCGACTTTTCACCAGCCTCTGTTGTCTGGAGCTATCCGTTTCCCCTTTCAGCTCCGTCACTTCTACACTCACTGTGTCCTCATCCCTTTTTTCTTGGTATTGTAATCTCAAGCTGGTTGTTAGGCGATAGCAAACCCACAGGAAAAATATGTGCGTGTATGCGAAAATACAATGCTTTAATGAAATGCTGTCTAGTGTGTGAGTTGACTGTCATGCATTAAACAACTGCAGTCAATTCATTTGGCCAATGCCCACTCCTGCAAATAACTAAACATACTCTAATACTAGGCCTGCACCATGAATTGCAATTTGTAATTGCAAATTTATTGTTATCGCGATATCAAGCTGCGATATCAACACGCATATTGCTAAAGTCGGTGAAAATTGCAATAAATGGTAACCTTAAATTTGCTAAAACAATCGTATGGCAGCTTGAAGTATTTAACAAATCAAATAAATCCCTTTATGAATTTGACCAATCGGATGGAACCCTTTCATCTTAGATGCTCGCCTCCTATGGAGATGAGGGTCATTTATGGTATGTTGACTGTCATTTAATTATAGTGTCGCAGTGAAATGGAAATTATGTTTTTGGTTGTTTTGCTACAGGTCCCAAATTGTATCGTCATCGCAATGTTGATTACTAATATCGCAAATTCCAAGTTTTCCTCATATTGTGCATCCCTATTTAATATTTAAATATAATCTTTATGTGTACCTCTGGATTCTGTTGTTTGCTGTTTGTATCTAATAATTTCTTTGGCTGATAAAATGCTGGAATTTTTACTATTTTGGAACACTCAAATAGCTCACATGAAATATTTTTACTAGATCTGCTAGTCAGAGACTTAAAACTTGTACTAACAACATCTGTTTTAATGTTTAAAAATGTAACTCATAACTTTACAAATGAGTGCCAAATGTGTGTTGACACAAAATATTAGCCTTTGTAATTTAAATAAAATATAAATACATTTTGCAAATCCCATTGCACTTCGTTGACAAAAAAAAAATAAAAAACATAAAATAAACTGAGCTTCTCTGCCTATTGCTCTGTTTTGCTCACAATCCCGTTGACTGAAGTCAGTATTCACTGTGAAAGACAGGCTGACTCATGATTTGTTATTTATAACTCTGGTAGAACAACTGGAATCTGTGCGGTGAAGTCTATAAAAAAAAAACTACAACATGAGTCCAGCACAAAAATGGAGATTTATGATGTTTGTTTTGTTTAACTTTTTAATTAGTTGCTTGGCTCTCCACAGCAGGAAGCTCTTCAGCCCAAATTGAATGAATCACTGGTACTGAAAGGAAAATTTTGACGTTTATGGGCTTCTGACTTGTGAATGCCTCCAAATGGGTTTAGAGCAGTCAAATCTGAGCAAGTGCATGAAGAGCAGAGGATGTTAAACACCCCTGTGTGTGCTGATGAGAACACAACTCACTAGAAATATCTATGAACGTTCCATTTGTGGTTTTGAAAATAGACAAATGAACAAATGAAAGCCTTTTTGGTGTTTTGTGAGCCAGTTTTTCCTTCGTTTAATTCTTCACAACAAATGTTCTGCCTGGTGGCATTAATGAAGTTTTTAATTCAAATCTGTCGTATTTTATTATGAAAGTCATTTACTATAATTTCGCAGTGTCCCCTCGGTTCAATTTAGGACAGCAGTGATCCTTCTTAGTTGTTTTCTGATCTCGGGTAATTACAGGCTTAAGAGTGTTTACAGTAATCTAAATTTGAATGTTTTCCAAACTAATTTTCAGACTCAATTTTAAACTAAAACAGGGATAAAACTGCAGGAATTCCAGTCATAATTATATTTGCAAAAACCTTCTGTTCTATTTTTCCACCTCTCAAAGAGAAGAGGTTTTTAATGCTTTACAGTCCATACGTTTCAGTGCCTAAAATTGACTTTGTTAACGATGTATTTTGTATGCTTATCGAATTGGCTGACCAGATTTATATATTAAAACTACTGAATTAATCACCACTATCTTGCTTTTACAGGAAGATGCAGAAGTGTTTAATTTTAGATACCAATTAATCCTAATTAAGGTAGGTATTGTACTGAAGTAAAAGCAGACTTATGTCAAAAAACTAATACACAAGTAGAAGTAAAAGTAGACGTGTAAATATTTACTTAAGTAAAAGTAAAACTAAAGTGTCTTTTAAAAGTATGTGTTGAGTAAAAGCAAAATGTATGGTGCAGAAAAAAGTATAAATACACAGACTTGTGCAGATGTGTTTATAAAGCGATGGATGTCCCGATCAGGTTATTTTGGCAGTGGTCCGATTTGTCACTTGATTTTAGGCATCATATCCCAATACTTCTGTAGCCCATTTAAAGAATCAACAAATTTAATGAAAAGATTGCGGATAATTTTCAAAACCCATCCGGCCAGCCCTAAACATTTTCTTGGCCACATGGACCTAGAGGGAGGGTTAAGTTTAGGATTATGGTTGCGGTTACGGTAAAACCACCAAATAGTTCCTGAGCACAGCTGTTTCTGCAGCTCACCGCTCCTCTAGGGGATGTATCAAATGTTGAGAACACATTTTACACATCCAAGTGTGTGACAGATAATGGGACTTTAAGTTTTATTTTAAATATGTTCGTCCAACAACAACCTTCAGCCTTAGACGTACTGAAAACTGAAAATACGCAATGCAGCAATGTGCATCTTGAACATGAATTTCACTTTTCGTGCTGGTCGCACATATTTACGGGCGAATAACATCATCCTTTTATTTAATCTTCCTGCATTCAAACCTTAACGTTCAAATCTGGAGCCAACTAAGACCTGACGAACTGCATTCCTCCTCAGGACGGTACACAAACACTTTGGAAAGCATTTTTAAAACTTTGGTCAGAAAGAATTTAATTCCTTGAAGGAAGTTTGTACTAAAGTTTGATTCAAATAGTTGTTGTTGTGGCTACACAGTTACTAGCAATGTTAAAATAATCAACTTTGTGCGGTTCTGTTTTCATTATCAAAACATAAATTGGCCTCTCCTGTGTCCAATAAACATTCTGACTCCAACAGAATCAACTTCTTCAATCCACATGCGCACATGACTCCAAAATTTCTTTTTACATCTTTTTAAAGTGAGTATCTGGAATTTCAGGGAAAACCTTTCTAAATAGTTTACAATTTATATCAGTCCTCTGCTAATAACCTTCAGGCCACCGATGCTCCTTCCTGTGGATTATGACTCCAGATTTTCTCATTTTATGGTTTAATTTGGTTCAAATATCCTTTTTGGGTCCCTAAAGGAATACAGGGATCCAACATATGCCCTCATAAATAAACCCTATATGATTCCTGATGAGGACAGAAATGCCCGAAGTAGCCAGTTTGAATTCTCATTTTCAGATAACTTGAGAATATTTTTATGGACTGAAACCTAAGTAGATTATTCATTAGGTAAATGCAACACAGGGGTCACAAAGAAGCAGCAGCAAGCACTTTTAGGATGATCTTAAATTATTTATATGATGTTTAACATTGGCACTCTGTCATGAGCTCTCTTCCACACACTTCCTTTTCATCAGTGGATTACTACTAGGATGGAATTTTGAGTTGCCGTTGGCACTGTGGTTGTCTGGCATACATCACTGAAAGTAAAAACTGCAAAGGGAATTTAGAAATAATTGCAGGAGAACCCACTGTGACGATTTAACCCTTGTGCTATCCTATGACCCCACCCTTACACTGACGTGTTCTCCCTACCATGACAAAGGTGGATAATGGTGAAGAGGATTTCATGTAATCCATGGACACCAGTGAAGATCACAAATCATTGAAGAAAAAAGGTTCAGCGCACTGTCTTGTGGGGTCTAGATGACCCAACTCCCAATGTCAAAGTGCCTAGGATAGCACAAGGGTTACCTTGGGTCAATGTGCCTCTGTTGATATTGAAGTAAAAGGTGCTTAAAAGCTGATATGAATATTTCAAAGTCACCCTCCGGTCATAGGCCATTTAACTGATTTTCATTAAAGCACAATTGTTTTGTTTTGTAAAGAATAATCAAAATACTTGACATATATTGATACTAAACTGTGCAAAAACAAAATCTATTTTTCAGTGTTCCACTCAGAATAACTTTGTTTTTCTGTTTTTGCTTCTCTTCAGAATTCCTTTAACAATGAGATTTTATGTTATCGGATTTCATTCTGCAAATGCGATTTTGCTGCTTTGGCTTCACATCCAAAAAACTGAAGATAATGAGGGAAAAAAGGGGGGAGAGCACCTGCGGTGTTGGAGTGTGCTGAGATACTGGCTGGAGGTGTTGGCCTTTTTTTGCTTGTTTTGTTTGACTGTCAACTGTTGTAATTAACCATATGGCAATATATATTCATGAAGGAGAGATGAAGCCAAGTTTCTATTGATTCTTGGAATAACACCCTAAAGCTCTTGGGTCTCAGAATGGGTTGAGTGGCCATTCTTTGTTCATGAGATTGTTTATTTAAGGGAGGAACATTTCAAACATTTAACAAAGTATACAATAAAGAAATTTGAAAAGTTTATTTTTTTATTTTAAGTGCAGTCATTTAAGCCTCATGATACTAAGTTTTGCTGTTGAAGTGCTGGAGATATGGAAACATTAAACTACAATGATTTTAGATTTTTCATGCTTTTCCCAGATTTCAATTCTCAAATAAAGGTTTTAGTCAGTTGTGTGAATTCAAAGCATTAATTTGTTAACAATCTTTGCGAACATTGTCTAATCACTCAAATTTAAACACCCACTTTAATAAAAACCCTGTTTTTACATTTTTTAATGGGTTCGGTAACACTTTATATTAAGATTCCTTAACAAGCTTTGTTAACGCATTAACAAGCAGTATAAATAATTTCTAGGGTGTTAGTAAGACATTTATTAGTACAATAAGTCTAATAAGATTTATTAAATGACTTAGTTAACACACTTACAAGCATTATTATTATTAGGATATTTTTAAGATGCTAATGATGCATTTATTGACATTATAGGTGCCTAACAAATTTGTCAGTGTTAGAAAACTTAATAAGATTTATTAACAACCTTTGTTAACAAATTAAGAAGTATTATTATTGTTTGGGGTTCTAGTAAGACATTCACTAGCGTTACAGATGCCTCACACAAGCCTGAGTGTTCATAAGCTTAATACGTTTTATTAACTAACTTAACAAATCAATAAGCTTTATTAATGTGTAAGTAAGTAGTAGTAGTAAGATATTTATTTATAGATGTCTTGCAAATACCTGAAAGTGTTAATAAGATTTATTAACATCTAAAATCAGACCATTGCCTTCAAAGTCCATATTACCAAACTGCTTAAAAGCTTATAAACTCATGTAATCCATGGACACCAGTGAAGATCACAAATCATTGAAGAAAAAATGTTCAGTGCACTGTCTGGTGGGTCTAGATAACCCAACTCCCAATGTTAAAGTGCCTAGTAAAGCACAAGGGTTACAGATATACATTTTGAAAGTGTTCATAAATCGTTCCATCCTACTTAGGTGTATTTCAGTTGTTTCATCCGTATGAAAAATTCACTTCTAAATTGTAAAAAATACAGGGAAAACTGGGGGTCAGAATTTGAATCATTTTCAAAGCTCTTCATTACAAATTTTGAGCTTTTATTAAATCACCAAACAAAACAAATTTAACAATTCTACCATTTACTACCTAATTTCTGAAAATCTACCTTTCCTCTGGTCAAACAACACATTTTCTATTTGCAGTCAGCGACAGTAAGTTTGAATGTCAATCTAACTTCTTTGACTTTTTTTTTTTCAAAAAAAGGGCAGTAGAGCAGAATAACTTTTGCCCTTCAGTAATTATATATTCTAAAAGCATTCACTCACTGAAACTGACTTCAAAGGCTGTTTGTCAATGCATTATTTATAATGCAAAATCTCTGTATTGAACCTTATGGCAAAGCACAGAAAACGTCCAGGTTTCCTATTATTAAACAAACACGCACCAAATTTGTATCAAAAATTTCAAGAATTGCTCAAGTTTTATGTTGCTTTCTCCATCCTACCTGGAAGAAGTGTGGCTGGTACCGCCATCACACCAGTGAAACAATGGCTAGATTCCCAATTACCACTGCACCAACCACATCACAGCTTTAACGACTCCTGCAAGCCCCTGAGGGAAAATGCATCAAACCATGCAACTGTCTGGAAAGTGAGCTGATGTGTCAGATTTCCTGAATGCTTCCACTTCAACCACAGGCAGTAAGCCTCATTATATGCAAAAACAGATCAGCTAAAGCAGACAAGAGGGGTTTTTTGATCATGGAGGACTCAAAGTGCAATGTTTTGAGGGCCCAAATTAACTGTTTAAAGAAAACAGTTAGTTTGGTGAATGAAATCCTTTTTTCTCCATTGTTAAAAGATAATGCCAGAGTCTGGTGGTAGAAAAGCTTCCAGTCGAATGTCTCTTTAAGAGTGGCCAGTGCTACCATGCTTCTTTATTAAATCAGGGGGTTTAGTGAGATAATGGCTCCTGCCTTCCTCAAACCTCAATTAAGAAGTTTCAACATACCACAAATTACTGGCCTCAATTTAGAGTTCAAGAAGTCCCTTAAATTACTTTAATTACTTACTTGAAATTCAATCACAGTTTAGATTAAAATCTGTTTCAGGAGCAACACCAAGACCATTACTAAAATTAGGTAACACCAGATGATCCTGCACATCTATTTAGCCAGCAGCGAGTTTGAAATAATCCTCAAATCAAATGTGTATTAAGATTTTCTTTTTATGGCAAAGATTTCTGTTTTTACCTATCGTCCCAGTCACCGCAAATTAAAAGAAGCTGTCCTTTCATATGACTGAAAATTTGTTTCAACTATTTCTTTTTTTGTGTTTTCTTGAGACCATTGGCGCGCTGAACTCGCCTATGTGTGAATTAATTCTGGGAGCATAGTGAATCCTCTGAATTTCATTACCATCACTCTGGAGCAGATGATTAAAACAGGCTCTTCGTCTGCAGATTGCTGCTGTCGGCAGGAGGTCCCCCTCCAAGTATCTGTGCAACCAAATTTCCATTTTATGTCCTACTGTGACACTAAGGGGAATTGCTGTGACCTCCCGCATTGATTGGCTTGGGACACCATTTGCAAGCATCCACAATTAGGATTGGAGTTAATCCTTTACTGTCTCTTCCCTTCTGTATATTTACCTTCTTTAGAGCTCTAAGATAAGTAACACGCTTTACTTCCTTAATAGAAGACTTCTGGGCACAGCTGTTAAAACACTTTTGCGATATGTTCTAGTTTGAACTTAAGCTCTAACTGTTTATTTACCAAACAGCAGCTAATAAATAAGACTTGACTCTAGCTCTCTTAATTTTGCCTTGGTAACTATTTTAATAGTCTTTCTTGAATCTTTAGCTTCATAACCACATTTGGTTGCAATACCTTTAATGACCAGTGGAGGCTGGTTTCAAACAAGAGCAATTTTGCATTTACTTCCATGGGAAAAAGTCCATCTTTACACCAAAAATAAATAAACATGTGCTCAGCTTGCTGTCAAAAATCCTTTTAAATGGTTTTTGATTTAGTTTATGGCATTCATGCACATTTTCTGAAAACGAAAAAGTGACTAACAAAATATTTAGGGACTTTTTTCTACAGTAGTTGGAGACTTTAGTTAAGCTGATGTGATGTTCCTCATCTGAAAGCACTCAAAGAATGAACAGTAAAATTAAAAAAAACTGCGGTCTAATAGGTAGACCCGCCCTTCAACGGGAAGGAAGCCTCCGCTGCCCCCCCTGCAAGAACTAGCGGCGTTGAGAAAAGAACAGGTTTGTATCTCCATTTAACTGATTTAAAGACCCACGCCAATCCAAATTGTGTTTTTTTTAACATGTTCTTGTTGCATTTTTTGATGGAGGATATAAAACTAATAATGTTAAGCTTAAAATTAAATTTCTGAATATGTGTTCATTTAATTGTTGGGAATCAGAAACAGACGACAAAGTGCAGTAAAAATTAAACATGCTCATTTTAGGTAAGAACATATTGTAGCGCCCACCGTTAATAGGCTCTGTGTTTGAATTGATGCTCTGCATGGGAAACGAATGCGATTGGACGAATGTGGGTAGGGGCTGTAGGGGAGAGTGAATATTAGGCCATATTGTTAGACCGCGAGTCTTGGATGGGACGAATGAGTAAAGCGTCAGGGAAAGCTTCCTGTTGTGTGTTTGAAATGGTTGCAGCTTACAGAAACAGGTTAAGCGTCATTAATGCTTCATAGGTGGAACAGTGGTCTCCGATTTTTCAATACATCCAACCAGATGTTAAAATATGTAATCCTTGTAATCTGGCCTTTCACAAACCTAAATCAGAAAGTCAAAACTTTCTTTGAAAGGCATTTCATCATTTATACTTTGGCTCAATAAACTCTTGTATGTGATGGCTGCAGGATAAATTCTATAGATTAGATCAGCACTACAGGAACATTTTTTTATTTCTATTTCTCATTGAGCAGATATTTGCAATTTTCTTTTAAGCTCAAAGTAACACTACACAGTATTTTAGAGTTTGCCCAGGAAAATTGTTTTTGCTTTCCATGAAGTTGCTCTAGCTAAACGTTTTCTTCCACCTAATTTAAGAACGATAGGTAGCTCGCCAGCAGCTTGTTACCAGTGTTAAGCCGGAGACAATTTCCATCTTTTTTTCCTCTCTCTAGTTTTTCATTCTTGCAATAAGTGACTCAGGTTTCTGCAGGCAGCAGCTGAGCGCCAGCATGAGGCAAGTTGGACATAAAAGACTGTCTGGCTGTGGCTTAATTTGCTCCCTGCTGAGTACTTGGTTATGATGAAAACAGCACTCTTTCTTGCAACAACAAAATGATTGCATCTGTTACGCCTGCTTTGTTGTTAAAACTTTCCATTTCTGCTTAAAAAAGGAAGCAAACATTGATAGAAGAATGTGACTTTTGAGGAAAGTGAGCCTGTGGTAAAGGCTTCCTGAAGGTAGTCTTGGTAGAGCCATGTAATAGTGCTGATTTTATGTATGTATTTGCTGTCTGGCTTTTGTTTTTGTTAGCTCTGTGCAGAGAGGATGAAGCTTTTTCATTTTTAGTTAGCATATTTTAAAAAGGAAATAAAGACTAGACACAAAAGAAAGTGAAAAGACAAAAAAAGAGGCGGAAAACTAACTTTCTGGAGCTTGGTGGGCTCTGAAGACCTGGCAGGGAATATGGCGGATACATGGAAGTTTGTGCATCTTTATCAGAGAAAAATGGTAAATTTGTGGTACCAAGACTGGTGAGAAATAGCAATGGAATCTGCTGATGTGACAAAATGTTTCACATCAGTTCATTTACTCACTGGCAGGAAAAATAGTCAAACTGAAGAAAAAAAGACCACCTTTTATGGATGACATTTTCAGCTTTTATAGAGATTTGAAAATTGATATTTTACAAGTGTTATGTTACAGTTTTGTTCGGCTTCTTTATTATTGGTTGAACTGCCATCTTAAAATCAGATTATTGGTCAAATCTAAGCTTGATAGTGCTTATGTTTTTGGGCTGTTAATTATGAGGTGCCGTGTAGGACATTATTCAGAATTAGCATTCACATACACATGTGAAATCTCTCACACACACTAGTGAAATGCTTGTATACATACAACTGAAAATGTATTCATTCACATACACATGTGAAATCTCTCACATACACATGTGAAATCTCTCACATACACATGTGAAATGCTCTCACACACACTACTGAAAATGCTCTCACATACACATGTGAAATGCTCTCACACACACTACTGAAAATGCTCTCACATACACTAATGAAAATGCTCTCACACACACTACTGAAAATGCTCTCACATACACATGTGAAAATGCTCTCACACACACTACTGAAAATGCTCTCACACACACTACTGAAAATGCTCTCACACACACTACTGAAAATGCTCTCACATACACATGTGAAATCCTCTCACACACACTACTGAAAATGCTCTCACACACACTACTGAAAATGCTCTCACACACACTACTGAAAATGCTCTCACATACACGTGAAAATGCTCTCACATACACATGTGAAAATGCTCTCACACACACTATCCAAAATCCTCTCACATACACATGTGAAAATTTCAATAAAAACGGAAGGCATTTCAGTAGAAACAACATTTTTTTTTTACTTTATTGTTAGAAACGAAGTTGCTCGACTGAAGGCATTTCAGTGGAAATGAACCTGTGTCCGAATTCCTGCCCTGATCCCTAACTACTAAAACCCTATAGTGCAGAACTATATATAGTTCTCTGAATTTAAAAGCAATTCAGACACCCGTGCTCAGTACTTTTTTCTTTTGGGTGTTGTTCATAACGCGCTTGACACGGAAACAAAGTGGCGCATTACCGCCACCACCTGGTCTGGAGGCGAACTACTCCTATTTAACGCGGAGAATGACACTTATTTGTCAGAGTAAAAACATAATAAATATGAACATTTTACAGAGACTATTTATGAATCTGCTGTGTTCTGATCATGGAAAACGTGACTGATTTATAAATAATTAAATTACAAACACTTTGGTGTTGATTTAATGTATTTGTTCATAAATAAACCCCCAAGTTATTTTTTCATGCCAATATTTATTTTGTTTTTGTGCCACTGAACGATTAACGGGCTCTTGCAAGGAGGCATTTTTTTCTGTAGTTTTCTTACACCTTACTGAAAATGGCTTTGAAAATGAATCTGTCCGTGTTCCTGGCAATAATTCAACCGTTTTTCGTGAGATCAAACTGAAAACGAGCAGATATGCAGCATCACAGGACGGCAAGGAGAAGCAGACATCTCAGAAGATTTCCTCTGGATGCCCTGACCAGACAGAATAACTTGTGAGTTAAACTTAAAGCTTTTTTTTTAGTTAAACCTAAACTTTAACTTAAACTTTGTTACTAATCATGCTCAAGGTTACACAGTCTGCTGAGTAAGAGTTTAACATTCTTTTTCAAGTGACTTGTGTAGTCCAATTACATGAAACACTTGTGAGTTCAAAGTTTAGAATTTTTTATTCAGAGTCAAACCATATCACTTGTTTTAAACAAAAACAAAACAAAAACTTTCATTTTTAAAAGTTTAAATGAAAATCCAAAAACCCAGCCAAATAAAAACCACGAGATTTTCCAGAATTAATAAATACTTCATAATCTAAAATGTAAGACATCAAAATAAATAGAAACATTAAAAAAATGTGATTTAATTTCCTCAATGAAATAATTAATGTTGCATTTTCCAGGGTCTTCCACGTCTCTACTGCTTTACCAACACAAAGGTGTCTGTCCTGGCCCTTTACGCTGACGGTCAGTCCGACACAAGACTGGATTTTCGGTTGACCCGCAGGACCATCGAGCATCTGGGTCGATGGTCCTGAAGCATCAGCTTTGGGTTCCTCACACTCTGGGGGGTCACAGGAGACTGACGTCCTGGTGTTTCTTTTCTGGCTGGCGTGTGGCACATCTTACAGTGTGGTAGCCAGAGTCTTTGACATGACACGGTCCACCGTGAGCGATGTTGTCCACAGGACGGCAGACCGCATCCTCCAGCTGATGAGCAGGGTCACCCAGCTTCCCAGTGGGAATGAACTACCATAAGTCGCCTCTGGATTTTAGCAGCTCGCTTGGTCTTTCTCCTTCCAAAGGGTCACAAGGAGCATTGATGGCTGCCACATAAGAATAAAGGCCCTAAAAGATAATGCAGCTTGTTATTTTAACAGGAAGCTTTTTTATTCCATTAAAATGCATGCTGTATGTGACTCTAATGCCAAATTTATAGATATTTTTGTTGAGAATCCAGGATCAATCCATGATTCACAGGTTCTACGTAAAAGCCCAATTTATGTAAATCAAACAAACCCACCTGAAGGATCCTTTTGGGTGATGGTGGGTATCCCTGCATTGCACATCCCATCATGCTGCTGACACCCTACAGGGAACCCATGAGGAATGCCATTGAGGCAGTTACAACCAGAACCACTCCAGAACACGCTCTGTTGTGAAGAGAGCATTTGGCATGATAAAGATGAGGAGGAGAGCAATATTTCTGGGGGCACTGGAAGTAAAACCAACCTTTGCAATGAAAATCATTGCCTGCAGTTCAATTCTGCACATTCTGTGCATCAGCAAAGGCGACTGCTTAGCCACAGATGTTGAGCCACAGCAGGACAACACCAGGAACATGCAGGACGAGCAGAGTCACGTCTGTCTGCAAGGACAAATCTTTGCTTTCCTTTCAGCTCCAACTGTGACACACATGACTCTAGAAGACCAGGATTATTGTTAACATGTATAAAAATAAATATTAACATATAAAACGAAATTCTAAATATGTACATCTGATATTTATATGAAAATCCTTTTAAGATTGTTAAAAATAGCTCAGATTTAAATAATACATGTAAATTATTCATTTTTGTTCATACATTTATTAAACAAATTGGAAAAACAATGGCTGCATTACATTTTAGAACAATAATTTCAACTCAAGTAAACTTAACAGACTCTCCTGTCGCTGTTCCTCCCTTCTAGCCCTTTCCTCCTCTCTCTTCTGGGTCTTTAACATAAACCTTTAACCCAGTACGACAACGATTAACCGTTTATTAAAATGAAGTCAAATCTGATCATATGTCTCTACCCATCTGGCACGAGCTAGCTTGAAAACAAACAGGCTATCTTTCTCCATCCGCAAATGGATCGGATTTTCCTCATCCTCGTCTGTCCCTACATATATGAACACATTTAAAACATGTGTTAATAACTTGTGACTACGGTTAGAAGTCACTGCTTTTTGATGTAATATCTAGCGTTTGTTTTTAGCCTTCGGCGCTAATTCGCGTTAGCGTTAGCTTTAGCATTACTGAAATTGATGAGCTTCAAAACAATCTAGGTTGTTGATTGAGGAATATAACATATTAAACACATCATCTTAAGTATTTACAAATATATTTTACAACAGATACTGGATGTTTTTTAATATACTTACACGTTTCGGTGGTTTTCCTTGCGCAACCGGCTGCCATTTTCGAATGATTCAGACGAATGATTATCTCGCGATAATCAGCCAACTTCCGTTTCTACTGAAATGCCTTCCGTTTCTGTCGAAAATTTCAGTAGTGTGTGTGAGAGCATTTTCACATGTGTATGTGAGAGGATTTTCACATGTGTATGTGAGAGGATTTTCACATGTGTATGTGAGAGGATTTTCACATGTGTATGTGAGAGGATTTTCACATGTGTATGTGAGAGGATTTTCACATGTGTATGTGAGAGGATTTTCACATGTGTATGTGAGAGGATTTCAGTAGTGTGTGTGAGAGGATTTCAGTAGTGTGTGTGAGAGGATTTCAGTAGTGTGTGTGAGAGGATTTCAGTAGTGTGTGTGAGAGGATTTCAGTAGTGTGAGTGAGAGGATTTCAGTAGTGTGTGTGAGAGGATTTCAGTAGCGTGTGTGAGAGGATTTCAGTAGTGTGTGTGAGAGCATTTCACATGTGTATGTGAGAGCATTTTCAGTAGTGTGTGTGAGAGCATTTCACATGTGTATGTGAGAGATTTCACATGTGTATGTGAGAGATTTCACATGTGTATGTGAATGAATACATTTTCAGTTGTATGTATACAAGCATTTCACTAGTGTGTGTGAGAGATTTCACATGTGTATGTGAATGCTAATTCTGAATAATGTCCTACACGGCACCTCATAGTTAATCCTTGGCATCTTTGGCTTCACATTAAAAAAAAACAAACACATAACTTTATTGTGATGGTAAAAAGCAAAAAATTAAAAAGTCTACGTGTCAAAAACAAGCTTTTATCAGGTGGACATTTTTGCTGTAAGGTTTTAGTGTTTACCACATTATTTACAACATTACTTAAAAAAAAGAATTCTAAGATGTAAAAGCAGCATATTGCTATGCATGCCATCCGCCTGAACGGGTGAAGCATTGCTGGAAGTTTTGGTTTAACAAATTACCATATGTTCTGGACTGAGTTGATCCGGAGTATGGGTTTCAACAGCAAAACAAAGCAGAATAAAGAAGAAAAAAAATATACAGGTCACATAAATTGCATTTTAGGGAGAAAGTTATTTAACAAATATGTGAACATGAACTCACATTTCATCTTGAAAAGCAAATCATAAAAATAGAATAGATAATAATAGACTGAACATTTACACACTTCACTACCATAACACATCAATGCTTATTTAGCTTCATGAAACATATGAGAAATCTAGTGTATTAGCGCAACAGATAACAGTAGCATCAAGAACATGCTAACGAGTCAACTAAACTCTTCTGACCATGCATGTTTTATTTGTTCAAAATGGTTCCAACTGGATCAATGCTGTACCTCAGCTTTGCCAAACGGGTATGACGGAATTTGATCTGTGCAAGATTCACTTAGAGAAGCACGTAGTTCTTGAAGATAACTTACAATTGAATTATTCTTAGATTTTGTTGTATCACAAAACCACAAAAAATGTTGTTCTACGAACTGTCCAGATTACAATATTTAGGCATTTAGGCCCCAAAAATAAGAATCTTAAAAGAAAACTTTTTATAACCCCCATATGTGGCTTACAATCTGCATCAGCCAATCATCATACCTAAATACATATCTAAATACCTTTTTACCTTTTAACCCTTGTGCTATCCTAGGCACTTTGACATTGGGAGTTGGGTCATCTAGACCCCACAAGACAGTGCGCTGAACCTTTTTTCTTCAATGATTTGTGATCTATGTAGCCGATACGACACAAAAAAAGACACAGAGCTAAAGTGACAGGATTTTTCCATTATTTCTATATTTCTATTATAATTTCATTTTTTATGTATTACAGTTACAATTATAGATGTAACCATTCCACAGAAAATGCCTCTCTTCTTTGTTTCCAAATCCTTTGCACAGCTGAAGCTGCAGGGCGATCCTGCCTTAATCCTGCTCAATCTTTCTGCAGCTTCAACATCCTTCATAATGAAATCTAGCTTCCAAAACCTTGTTAACTTTGGGATCAGGCCGTTTCAACTACATTAAATGTATCTTGTATTGTTTTATTGGAAATATTCAGCTCTCACTGGTGTTCCACAGGGTTCTAATCCTATATCCCTTTTTTCTTGAAGCACATATTTCATCTTTAAATGATGAAGTATTTGTAAACCTCTTTTCTCTTCATGACAAACATGGTCAACTCTGCAGTAACTTCTGACCTGAGCACAGGTTTTCAATGCTTCGCTGAGTTTTGCCAACAAACTAACTATTTCCTACATCCCTTGGCAGGAGGTCAAAAGCTAACCTCTTCAGCTTTGAGGTACTGCAATAATTGAATAAGGTATACATGCCTCGCTCTCAAAAAAAAAAAAAAATATCACAAAAAGTGCTTGAGACTTCTCCATAGTTTCTTATGGACAACTTTAAAAAAAAAGGAAAAAATAATCTTCCTTGTATTTTTTGCAGCTGAGACATTTTTTCTTTCAAAATCTGTTGCCTGTCTCACTTTTTGCTTGTCCTTATTCCAATCCCACATCAGTTTAAAAAGGAGCATCTGCTAAAGTTTTAGGCCACAGATTGGTTTAAAATCACGGACGGGTTTTTACAAGACTGATTTTTATTTTAGCTTCCAGTTTCCCTTAACGTTTGAGGCAAATTTTATTTCTTCATCCTCTGTAAAATATCTGCAGCATGGTTAAAACTTTATTTTTGCACTAGATTTTATGTAGGAACCATAAAAAAGGAATCTAGCTTAACCCACTACTATCAAAGTGGAGGCTAAAAAAATAAATCTAACTTTTAAGGTGGGGTGTATAAATTCAAAAAAAAGTCTTTAAAAGTGGTATTTTCTAAATATAATAATAAACGTGAATCCAACTTGATTAGCAGCATTCTCCTAACATTAGACACCTTTTGAATAAAGACTCCGTGTTCTTGGTCTGTGAAAAGCAACTTTCTTCTTCACTGGCTCTTTTTTGTGAAAAGAGACTTTGCAAATACCTTTGTTAGACTTGAAGGTTTTAATGTAGCTTGTCAAGAATGAGTTGAATGTGGTGGGGAGAATCCAGTTTTTTTTTTTTTTATTATTAAAACTTCTTTCATAATCAGATTATAAATAAAACAGGAAAAAAAGGTAGGTTGTGTTTTTTTCCCTCTGCAGCCCAGTACCCGTCCACAGCCGGGGGGTAGGGGACCACAAATGTGAAATGACAGGGGATTAAACAAAATAATAATAATAAAAAAACACTAGAAAAAAAAGGCTGTGGTAATAACGCTAGTATGGAACACTGTCATGAATACCTATTGTGATGGAGGTCTCAAATCCAAAAAAAGCGTGACTTTTTTTTTACCTTAGACGAGTAAACAAAGAAAAACAAAGGTTGAGTTTTTACATCTGCTCAACCAGTTGAGTCAAGAACCTCCCCTTTGGGTACTGATTACCTGTACAAGTGCAACTCTAGTAGACTGGAGATTTTTGATTAAATCAAGAAGTATAACAATTGTCACTCCTAACAAAGTGGAATCATGTGAATTGTAATGGCACTTACTGTGTGTGTGTTTGTGTGTGTGAGATGTACAGAAGCATTAGCCACTGTGACAGATGTAGCTCCCAGCTGAGTGAAGATTTAGAGATAGCGTAACGAATATTTTAATTTGACTCCCAGCACTGTCAGCACTGCACTTCATTTTATTTTACTGTCACTAAAACAAAACTAAACCACAAAGTACTTTTGAAAGTTTTAATCTCAGTTTTTATGGGTGCCCATATCCCTTTTATCCCTAAGTTAATATGCTAAACCATCGATTTCCCCGTATTCGTTCTCTGAATAATGGATGGGTTTGCGTTATTCACTCTCTGTAAATGGATACGTACCCAGTGCACCCAGCCGGTCTGCTAGTTTTTGAACATAAAACAGGCCTATTTTAATTGTCAAGTCATGTATAAAATGAGTGAGATATTTCTTGGAAAGTGCTTGGCGTAGAAACAATAGATCGGTGTTCCCAAAGGCTTAATAAATCAGTCAGAAGGTTGTTTACTACTAATACAAAAAAAGAAAACTCTTTGCAAACTCTCTGGGTTTTTTCCAACCTGGTTTCATTTGGTGATAGGTCATCTTGACATTGATGATGAGAGACAGCAGTATGTACCACACGGAGTCTCCAATCTCCTCTCTCCGGACAATACCACAGCTAGACTTTCATTTCTCTGACATCAATGCTTAAAATATACTTTTAAAAAAATCCAGATATTATTGATCTAGAAATTACTTCATGTATTCAGATTCAACAATAGAAAGACATTGTAGGAAATAAGTAATGACAGTAATACTGATAATTAACTTAAGGCCAAGAGACTGCAAGCGTCTATGCCCTTTGGTGGTAGATAGTGCTTCTCCTCATATTGTTTCATCATTCATAGCTAATAGAAGGGGAGCTTCCATTTTGTTGGATACTTGAACACCGTTGAGCTAGCTGTTTTAGAAAGTGGAATAGAGGACCTTTGGTTCAAGTGGAGGATTGATGGGATTTTACAAATATTGGCTATTGGTGATGTTTGAACCCTGCTGTAGTTTCTGATCATGTCAAGTGAAACACATTTGTGTTGGGTTTTGTGTTGATTATGTTATCTTCTTGTAGCTTGTCATTTATATGTGACATTTCCTTAATTGCTGTTTTTTGAGTTTCCATTGATGTTGGACCAAGAGTTATAACACTTTTTTATTTAGGGTTATGAGATTTATTTTGTTGTTGTGGGCTGTAGATTTTATGTTTTTGTTGAGCGCATGGTTGCTGGAGGTCAGAGACCTAAATATTTTAATATATACATTAAAACAGTGACATGCGGTGAGATTCACGGCTAGTGAGACACTGATGTCATCAGTCAGATTTATTGAACCTTACAGACCAACTTATTCACCATTTGATTTGGCAACAGTTAAAGCGTGCTGTTTAAAATTTCTTTTCAACATTTTTCTTCCATTTACGAACAGCAGCATAGAAAAAAGGACCAAAATTGTTATTCCATGCGCTGCCCCTTCTGAAGAAACACATGGATAACCTGTTTGTAGAAGTGTTCCTTGTCTTTCTTTAGTCTTAAAAGTCTCTCTATCTCAATGGAGATCACTACTACTCAAGTGTGTCCACAGATTCCTGAGTTTAGACATAAAATCCTTCATTTGGAAAATGATGCTAAACAATCCATCCATCCATCCATCCATCCATCCATCCATCCATCCATCCATCCATCCATCCATCCATCCATCCATCCATCCATCCATCCATCCATCCATCCATCCATCCATCTTCTTCTGCTTATCGGGGACCAGGTTGCAGGCACCAGTCTAAGCCAAGATGCCCAGACTTCCCTTGCCTCGCCCACTTCCTCCAGCTCCTCTGGGGGGACCCAGAGACATCAGGCCAGCTGAGAGACGTAGTCTTTCCAGGGTGTCCTCCACCCAGTGGGACATGCCCGGGACACATCCCCAGTGAGGCGTCCAGAAGGCATCCGGACTAGACGCCTGAGCCACCAAAACTGGCCCCTCTTGATGTGAAGGAGAAGCGGTTGTACTCCGAGCTCCTCTCACCCTATCTCTAAGGAAGCGCCCAGCCACCCTACAGACAAAGTTCATTTTGACCGCTTGTATTCGAGACCTTAGATTCTCAAGGATCCTCTGCTTTAAGGCAGGTGTACTGCAGGCCTCAGTGTAAAAAAGACTGAATGGGTCACAAACTGGCACCAGTCTAATCATACGGTTGGCGAGAAAATAATCAAAGTAAGTGTATTAACTGTGTAGTGAAAAGTTTGACAGCTTCAAAAAATCTACTTTCATTGTAAAGAAAAATAACTTTCGGATGTCGTCTATCACGCTCTTTTCTAAAAGATAACTCCTGCGATCAGCAACGGGACCAGAACACAATAATATAAGTTTGGTATGTTTCGTAAATGATCTTTGCAAATGTACTTTAATTAGCAGAATTTCATAGGAAAATCCCTTTTTTAATTAGCCCCTTGCAGCTAATTTTAGCCCAACAACTTGACTTTGGTTGTGACTTTTCATTTATTTTAAAAACTAATTTCTTATTGATGAAAATCTCTATAAAAGATTTGGTGTTTTAATGTAACTGCAGAGGTGTCTGTGGACCTTAGATGTAGCTGCAGAAAAGCAGTGCTTTCATCACTCACTATCTCTTTGGAGAAAAAAAAATCACCCAGCCAAATTCAAAAGCTGTTAAATCTTATTGTGGCACTTTTTTTCCTTATCTTTTTTAATGTTTAGTTTCCTTTTTATCAAAGCAGGCAGCTTTAGTTCACTCAAAAAAAAAAAAAAAAGAAGTATTATTTCTCTTTAGTTGCTTTATTTTCAGCAGCCACTTTTTGCTGAGGTTAAAAGCTCATTTTTAAGAGGGGACTGTGGCCGCCTTTCAGGTAAAAAAGTCAATGCTTCTTTGTTGAAGCATTAAATGAAATTTCTGGTTAAAACCAGCTCGGAGTTAAAAGTGGTTCAGCTGGATATAGGAGTGGCTATTTAACAAACTCACATGTAATGAATTTATTGTGCAATTAAGGATGAAAGGTTTAATATTATCATGTGCGACACCTCATCCAACATATGAAAAAGATGCCGATACTCGCTTAACATTCAGTGGGATGTACCGTTAGCCGAAGCCCGCACGTTCGGTTCGGGAATTTGAACTTAACCTGGACAGACTAAAATTTAGTAACTACGGCTGTGTTCACACTGCAGGGCTTAATGCTCAATTCTGATTTTTTGAAAAAATTTGATTTTTTTTGCACGGTCGTTGACATTTCTAATTAAATGCGAACTTTTGTGATCTCCTGTGTGACCGTGAAATGACCCAGAAGTGACCTGCATGCGCAGAAGAGTACTCAACGGGGAACAACGTCACTCGTTGTTTGCTGAAGTAACTAACGTTAACAATGGATGTCAACGACAGTGTTGTCAACAGCAGAGCTCTTTTTGCATTAATGCATTTATTTTCACAAAGAAGCCAGCACAACAACAATTTTCTCATTTTAAGAAGGCATTGGAGCCAGGATCGTCTGTACCCACTGTTGTGGAATGGGGATGTGTATGTGTTGGGGCAGCACGTGTGTGTGTAATAGAGAGGAGAGAGCTCGTGCAGAGCAGGAGGGAGTGAGAGGGGGCAGCAGAAGTGTGTTGGGTTCGCGCATTAGTGTTGTGTGTTACGGAGGAAGGAGAACGGTAATAAAAGAACGCTTCCCCCAGAAGAACTGCTATTGACTCTTTATTAACCCGTTCTGGAGAATCTGAAGGTCCGAACGGGGAAGTGAACCCCGAAGGAGGATCCGCCTTCGGCCCTGGAGAAGGTCTCCCCCGCGCTTCTGACCACGGTAGGAAAGGAAAAAAAGTCATCGCGGGAAAGGTTCAACACCACGCTTGGCCATTTCACTGGAATTTTTTCTAAAACCTTGCGGTTGTGATAAGAGTCCTTGAGTTTGGCCTGAATGAAGCTGTCACCCCAAATGTTAATCAAATCGGTGACCTCGCTTCCCTTCCACTGACTGGTCTCAGCAGCATCGTCCGCCATGGTTGATATTTATGTTCTAGTTCTGCTTCAACGCAGAATTATGACGTTTGTAGCGTATCGATGACGTACGGGTCGGATTCATGTGGCCTTGCCGGTCAGACAGAGGTCCCATTTCAAAAGATCGGATACGTATTGGATTCAGGACCACATACCCAAGTGGCCTGGGTCACATTTGAAAAGATCGGATCTGTGTTGTTCAGACTGTCCTGAAAAGATCAGATACAGGTTGTATAGGAGCAAAAAAAAAATCAGAATTGGGTCGGTTCCGCCTGCAGTGTAAACGTGGCCAAAAATGTTGCAGTTCCTTAAATAAGCACTAAAACCTGGTTCACCTCAAAAATGTGTTCAAATTTAATGCGATTCACATGTCAGGGGCGTCCAGTTTTGATGTTAAATCAATATCCAGACATGATCAGAGCTCCTGCAACGCAGTTTGAGCGTTTACTCCTTGTGCTATCTTAGATGACCCCACCCTTGCATTGACGTGTTATTCCTACCATGACAAAGGTGGATAAAGGTGGAAAGATTTCATGTAATTCATGGACACCAGTGAGGTTCACAAATCATTGAAGAAAAAAGGTTCAGCGTGAGTGGGTCTAGATGACCCCACTCCCGATGTTTTTACATCAGTTAATGAGGGCAATTTCCCACGGCACACTTGACCATCTCCCACGGCACACTAGTGTGCCACGGCACACTGGTTGAAAAACACTGATATAAACACAAAGAAAAAATAATTTTGTGATATTTCATATTCTTAACTTCTCAGTGTTTTATCAGGGCCTGTTTGGATGAACAAAGAGCTGATTTCCTGGAGATGGTAATTGTTTTTAGATCAGTTAATGGGCAATTTCCCACGGCACACTTGACCATCTCCCACGGCACACTAGTTAAAAACACTGGTCTAGATGACCCATCTCCCAATGTCAAAGTGCCTGGGATAGCACAAGGGTTACACAAATATACATTGTATGTAGAGACTGGATATGAAAATTTATTTGTTTTTTTACTAAGTAACAGATTATTGGTCCAGTGTTTATGTCAAAGTAAAAACTTCTAACGTGCACCCTGCTCTTGGAATACAATGCAAAATCACCCCCTCTGTTTCTTGACATCTACACATAATTTATGTAACCCCCTGCCTCTTGCTTAATTAAATCAACTGTTGCTCACTTGGGAAAATTAAAGGGACTGCATGTGTCATGAACCAGTTTTTAATCAAAATAGATATATATATTTTTTCATAAATCCCATAAATGGCTTCGAACAGTTCAAATTTCTTCGGGTTCTTTGTGCTACAATGATGTTTATATTATTGCATGAATAGATTCTCTTTTTCCTCTATTCCATGTCAAATTTTTTTTAAAACTCCTGTCAGGTAATTGTTCTTAAAATAAATATCAGTTCTTTAAGTATAAGGGTGTTTTAAATGCAACTTAAATCCCGCACAGTGTTCGGCCTACAGCTTTACCTGTACTCTTACGCTAGGTTCACAATGGCACAATATATATATAAAAAACGCCCCTCTCACCCTTTCGCAGGTGGTTTCTCACCCAAGCTTGGTTTCTCTACCAGAGGCCTGGGAGCTTGAGGGTCTTGCACAGTATCTTGGCTGTTCCTGGCACTGCGCTTTTCTGGACTGAGAGGTCTGAGGTCTTTCCAGGTATTTGTTGTAGCCACTCCTCTAGCTTTGGGGTTATTGCTCCGAGTGCTCCAATTACCACAGGCACCACTGTCACCTTCACTTTCCATGCTTTCTCCAGTTCTTCTCTAAGTCCCTGGTATTTCTCCAGTTTCTCATGTTCCTTCTTCCTGATGTTCCCATCGCTTGGCACTGCCACATCCACCACAATGGCTTTCCTCTGTTCTTTATCCACCTCTACAATGTCTGGTTGGTTCGCTGTTCCCATTCTATCAGTCTGGATCTGGAAGTCCCACAGGATCTTTGCCCTCTCATTCTCTACCACCAGTGGGATTTCATGTCCATATTTTGCACACATGTTCATGTATATTATTCCAGCCACTTGATTGTGGCGCTCCATGTATGCTTTCCCTGCCAGCATCTTACATCCTGCAGTTATGTGCTGGATTGTTTCAGGGACCTCTTTGCACAGCCTACACCTTGGGTCTTGTCTGGTGTGGTAGATCTGAGCCTCTATCGCTCTGGTGCTCAGGGCTTGTTCCTGAGCTGCCAGGATGAGTGCTTCAAGGCGGTCCTGTAGGCTAGCCCTTTCTAGCCATTGGTAGGACTTCTTGATATCTGCCACTTCAGTTATGGTCCGGTGGTACATCCCATGCAGGGGTTTGTCCTCCCATGAGGATCTGTCCCCCAGCACTGCATCCTCTGCTCTCCATTGCCTGAGACATTCACTGAGCAGTTGGGGCCTTGAGCTTGATGTACTTATGCATCTTAGATGTTTCATCCTGGATAGTGGCTTCTACGCTCACTTGTCCTCTGCCTCCTTCCTTGCGGCTAGCATACAGTCTCATGCTGGATTTGTGATTGAACCCTCCATGCATGGTGAGGAGCTTTCGTGTTTTAACATCCGTGGTCTGTATCTCTTCCTTTGGCCATCTTATTATTCCTGCAGGGTATCTGATAACTGGCAGTGTGTAGCTTTTTATTTTCCGGGTCTGGTTCTTGTCATTGAGCTGGCTTCTCAGGACTTGCCTTACTCGTTGGAGATATTTGGCTGTTGCAGCTTTCCTTGTTGCCTGCTCCAGGTTGCCATTTGCCTGTGGAATTCCAAGGTACTTGTAACTGTCCTCAATGTCTGTGATTGTTCCTTCTGGGAGTGAGACCCCTCCTGTATGGACTACCTTGCCTCTCTTAGTCACCATCCGGCTGCATTTCTCGAGCCCGAATGACATCCCAATGTCAGTACTGTAGATCCTGGTGATGTGGATCAGGGAGTCAATGTCACGCTCGCTCTTAGCATATAGCTTGATGTCATCCATATAGACAGGGTGACTGATGTTGGCGATTAAATCCATGGGCAAGCTTCAGGACTATACCTTTAATGGGAATTTTGTTTGATAAGAAATCCAGAGCTTTTCCTTTGCCACGTTTTCCAAGTGTTTTACTGCTTTTCACAATGGAAATAGAAGAAAGAAAAAGCAGAAAGAAATTGAAATATTTAAGCTCAGAATGTGCATAATAGGCCTTGTTTAATAAGATCTTGCAACACAGCATTCAAAAAGATTAAGCATTTACTATTACCATTAAATACTTTATAACAACATCTTTAGACTGATTAACTTATTTAGCTAATTCAATTTTGTACTTTTAATTAAGCAACAAATAAAAATTAAAGTTAAAAGATCACATTTAAGAACAAAAAAAACAGCTATAAATAACAAAAAAAAAGTGTTTAAATCTATTTAAACACAAAATCTTCTAAGCGGAAAGTAATTTCTGATATGTTATTATAATTGTTTGCAAATGTCAAACATTCACATCTTAGATTATAAATCCTGATGTTGAGATAACATTTGCAGACTGAAAATGCCAACAGAGGAAATCAGTATGCCAACACCAACACAACTTATTTTGCTTTAAAAACAAGCAAACTTGTCTTTACTTTTTTTTTTTTCCAAACTGGTTGTGCACTGATTCAACATCTATTCTTGTCTTCCCTGGCCCTGCGCTCCCAACCTGAAGCTGTCAAAATGAATAAATGCATTACAGAACCACAACAGCCTAATTGCAAATCTAATTCTACATCTCACTGAAAAACCAAGCCCTAATTAATGGCAGTGGTGGTGTTATGGTTCACTTAATTAGCATTACTCAACGCACACCCACATGCAGAAACCACAATGCATGAGTGTAAGGCAGCTTGTTTATTCCTTAGATGAGAAAAAGACTAAAAAACCCAAACAAACAAAAAAAAAACAGTTTAAATAGCTTTAACTGATAGAACATTTACAGAAGAAAATGGAGGTATTATGTCTCACCAATATTAACCTTGCAGGAAACAAACAGTTGGAAGGAAAAAGGAAAACCCTGCTTGGCTCCATCTTTCCCACCCACCAAAGGAAGAACATGTTCTCCTGAGCTGCCAGGAGCGCGTTGGAGGATTTTCTGGAATCATGCTGAGGTTATTAAAGTGCAGAGGTAGGTGAATGGTTTGATGCCATAGTGTTACGAGAAGTTGCCTAAAAAACATCAGGTGTGTAATGCTTAAGTCACAATGTGGGCAGTTACTTTACCTCCCACCAAACAGGCGGACGGTTGGTACAAATGCAGTTGGTTTTTTAGCTCAGCTAAAGGTCCACAAAGCTAATTCAGATTCAGACAGGCAAGGGTCAATAACAAGCATGGGAGCATCAGAGAGGAAAGAGGAAGTAATCAGGATCCAGTCAAGATTGCGGCAGGCAAACTAGGCCAGTGACGAAACAGGGTCAGGAAATCAGAGGATCAGATCCAGATCTCCAGATATATCGGTAATGCAGGCTGAGAGGCACAAACAACACTTTGCACTGAGTGAGGCTCAGTACAGTGCTTAAGTATACTTTGAGTGAGTGCAAATGAAAGTCAGGTGTGTGGCATCCAGAAACTGTGCGCTGGGGTTGCTGGGAGATGAAGTGCACTCAGAACTCTGGAGACGGATCCCACTGGTGACTAGATGGGGACAAAGAGCTCTGACTTCTGAAATAACTTCTAATCCTCTCTAACATACACCTGCTGATAGATTAAAAAAGAAAAAATCAATGTAGATCAACGTCCATATTTTTTTGGAACAATTCACAAATATCACATTTTTTTTCTCGTTTCCTTCTCCATGTGCAAGGACTCCACATCTATGTTTCTGATCATCTACTTTAAAAAAATAGTTCTCTCATTTTTGTGTGCCACTTCGTTGGACTGTTCTCAGTTCCCGGGCAGACTTAACTGACAGTGTTCAGGGTCCGTATAATAATACTGGAGCTGTTTTCTCTTGACAGAATCAGTATCATCAGGTAGGCTCTGATGTGTAATTACCACTCTGGGACACCGCAAATGATAGGTTGTACAGAACAAAGACACCTGGTGGTTTTTTCCAGCATGAAATCTTATACTAAACTTTTTTTTTGGTCAAGCTCTGATGGCTCAATACATTCTTAGCTTTAAACACTTTTAAAACCAAGAGCTTGAAGCTCTTTTTCCCCCCAGAGTTTTCCTCATCCTTGTCATAGAACAAATACTCAGGACTCAGGACTGCAAAGAACATTTATCATTTATAAAGCTAGAAGCCTGTGTTTCAGTGGATAAATGAGTGTATGTGTTATGATTTGAAATTCACATTGACCAATGTTGTGCAATTAATGAAATGGTGAGCGAAGAAAAAAGAAAAAAAGAATCAAGATGCGCTGTTTGCTCCTGAAGTTGTCAGGGGTCAAGGATTGTGCAGAACATCATCAGCAGTAGCATTTGTAAGACTAAGTCAACATCTTCTATCCTCGCTCCATTGTTGCTCAGTCTGCCAAGAAAATGGAAAACAAGAAAATTCAGCCTGAATTGCATTTTGAAAATAAATAAATAAATAAATAAAGATTTAAAGTCAAAGAAATTTAGGACGCCCATTAGTGCCAGGGTGATAACTAATTTCTCAAAGCAAAAACGTATTAGAGATTACAAGTTAATAAAGCAAAACAACTAATTAAAGAAAACTTTACATTATACGAAGTAAAAAATGAGGCACTAAGACCTACAAAAAAAAAATGTAATAAAATGGAAAAGGTAACTATTGGACAGCACTGACTGGATGATGTTTTTTTTTTTTAACCTTTTCAGCCAGAAGATATTTGGCTAAATTTTTAAAAAGTTTCTGGCCACAGCTATTGCAAAAGTTCGGTGATTGCATGATCAACTCTTTAACAAAGTTCAGGAAAACATTCTTCTGCTTTCCTTCAAACTTTAACATCCAAATAATGTCCCATAGTACCCAACTTTTCCTGTTTCTTATTATGTTACATTTTTTAACATTTTATTTTAATTTCTGGAAATTAATTTCCAGATTTTTTTTTTTTTTTTACATTTTACATTTTGGCAATCCTCTTTCAATGTGTGTGAATAGCATATGCCAAATGCACAATGAAGAACAAGCTTTCAACCGTTCAATTCATATCACATGCCCTGTATGATTTTGGCATCTGGAAAAAACTGTCAGGGTTTACCTTGACACATCAGGACCACCCACACAAGCAACTGGGACCTACAAGAGGTTATAAAAGATGGGGGTTACTAGAATCAAAAACCACCAAACCATAAACAAACTCAAAAACATTCAAGGACAAGTTAGAGAGGGCCAAAAGATGAAACGATTACTTACAGAGAGGATGGGATATGTCACATCATCATAAACCACCACTCCATTCACACCAGTCGGATTAGATTCACACTGAACCTTAAATAGCAAATAAATAACAGATAAATGGGTCATACAGAGAAGGGAATTAACAAAACTTATAACTAATATCTCACTACATTAGTGCTACAACATTAACTCTCTAAATCTGATTTGTATGGAAACTAAATTGGGTCCAGACTTAGTAGTATTAATCTATTTTCATAAAAAACAACTGTATTTTACCATCTTTTTCATTTTGCATAGCTTGAAAACATATTATCTTCATCAATTTGTTCAAAACTCCCATGATATGTTACAGAGAAATATATTTACAGTTATTTTTTCTTCTTTTCAAATAGAAGATGTCACTTGGCATTCATTGTGTGAGTAAACTAAGATAGTGTCTACCAGTGTCTACACCAACAAACAACATTTTTACAAGAAATATATAATGTATAAATTCACATAAGTAAAAGAAAAAGTGCAAATAAGTGTACTCACTGGTTTGTCCTCGTTAAATTGTCCTCTGGCCTAAGAATTGAAAGCAAAAGTTTAGGATGTTTATTGGCTCAAATGGCTCCTAAAAATGTACTGTGTTGACATAAATGGTTGTTAGTTTTCCATTGTTTTACTGTATTTCTAAAATGTTTTTTAAAGGTGCACGTCCATGTTGTTTGTTCCAAAAATAAAACAAGATCAACATCAACCTTCATTCTGAACTGAAAATGTTTCAACAGCTTGCCGTATGTAAAGGCCTAATCTTGAATCCTTTTTTATCACTCTATGCTCATTCTTGCTTAATCAAAAAGCCATAAAAAAAAGTTTTAGAGCAAACCACCAATGTAAAACGGGTTCCAGTTGCTGATTTTTTTAAAGTTGTATTAAGAAAAATATTAGATTTCCTGATAAAAAAACAAACAGGCATTTTAGCATATTAGCATTATTGTTAGCCCAATCGACTGCTTATATTTTTACCTGTAAAAACAACAATAAACATCAACAAAAAAAGATTTAATAATAATATATATTTAAATCTGAAATAGAGGAAAACAAACTTACCATTTTGGATTTATGGAATTATCAAATCAAACTTTAGTTAGCTGTCTTTACGGCGCTCAGAAAGGTTTTGCTTTCTCTAACCAACATTTCCGAGCAACGCGAGACTAAAAACGTTGCTTCCGAAGCTATGAACATTTTTTCTTTAGGCTCCGCCTATACTATAATTAACCGTGTCAAAAGATTCCTGAAGAAACAATTCTATCATTACTCAGACTAGCTACAGTGAATACAAGACATAATGAATACAAAAATTATAGAAATCCTTCTTACCTATATAAAATTCACATTTTCTTCTTTAGAAATTTCCTTTCCTAATTCATGTTTACTGGAAACTCCCCATCCATTTTATTTGGTCTTGATCAGGGCAGCCCAACGCTGGTTCTTAAGATCCATTACCCTGCCAGTTTTCCATGTTTATCTTACTGCTCATACTTTGGATCAGGTGTGCTTTTGGAGGCGGACAGAATATGGATGTACCTGAGTCAGCTAATACGAAGCAAGAAAGGAAGGAAAACACGCAGAGTGGTAGATCTCAAGAACCAGTGTTGGGCAGCACTGGTCTCAATAATAGATCATGCTTTCTGGTCCCTTCTGCTCCTCTGAGTACGTAAAGTATTTTTACCTTCAAAAGAAAGGTTTCAGTCAGTGACAAAAGAAGACAGAGTCAATTTGGTTTTCAAATTACTCAGTCTTTAACGTTTTCATTGAGCTTGTTAAAATTTTTCTAAATAGCTTTAAAACTCAGATTGATATAAATGAAAGCAAGCGTGGAGTTTCTTACCTTACAGAAGACGTTAGTGAGACTCACTCTTCAGGTTTCCTTTTATATTAGCGTCAGGAACGTCTCACATTCCTAGTTAAACATCTGATGTGGGTGGAGGTGTGCAGTTTCAAAATGTATCAGAGAAGTTTTTGGTAAAGTCTACTTAAAATAAATATACATACAAATACAGAAAAAACAATTAAATTGGTTTTTACTACCTGTATCATAAACATGCTACTTAGAAACATTTGTATACATAGCAACATATGAAAATTGTATAAATCTTCCTTACAATCTGATTCAAAACCTATTGTTTCATTTATCACATTGTTCACACTGTACCCAAAAACCAACAACAGTTTTGGTACAAGGGGAGAACTTCTTATCTGTGGATGGTTTTATTTGTTTACATGATTTTGCTTGATGTTTTAGACAGAAATAAGTAATATAAGTTCACTAAAAGTTAGTTCAGAGCAGTTGCACTTGCACTGTAGTTAGTTAAACTGGTTTGTAGTTTGCACAAGTCTGCATAAGTTAGACATCTAAATCTGTTTTGTTTTAAAGGAAATATAGCAGTAAAAAAGCATCTAAAGTTTAGAAACAAACTTTGTTCCCTGTTGCTTTTGGTCCTTTCCAGCTTGGCTCAACATTAGTTAGAATCGGCAGGCGAACAAAATGTTGTGCAGCATTCCAGAGCTGGAAATTCTTCATTTTTCAAAACTATGTCGATGACTCACCATGTAGGTTAGTTCTATCAGTATTGATCTCTCAAGAGCAAGTTGCTCAAATAGTGAACAGTCTAAAAACATTTGGAAATTTTGGAATTCTTGGTTGAGAGTGACTTCACATCCATGACTGTAGAATTCAGATGAATTTAGCAACAGTTTAGCACTCTAGTGTCCAGAGTGCTCTGAGCACATGCTAGGTAAGTCATGAGTTTCAGTTCATTCCAAACAGGTCAAAATGCATAGAAAAGTGAGCAGATTAATATTTATAACTCTAACAACGTTCGCTCAAACTTGACATTTAGCTATCAAGACAAAAAGGAAGAAAATGAAAGTTTCTCTGTACTTTACTGCAAGAAAGATTAAGTTAACTCCAACTGAACATGCTTTAAAAAAGTATATAATGTGTATGCGGATGTGCAGTTTTGAAAATAAAGACAAATGCTCCTACATGTAATCAGCATTTCCTTTGGCATGATGGTTCATCATAAAAATTGTGCCAGCAGTGTCAACAGCAATCTCCTACACAGTAAAACATCAGGACTTTGGAGCAGCAATGTTCATTACAAAAATAAATAGTCTCATTGCTACTACAGTTTTTCATGGATCCATCCATCCATTATTGGGTGAAGGCAGGTCACACCCTGAACAGGCCGCACAAACACTCAGATGCACATCTCGGGGGCAATTTAGTCTTCAAATAACCAACAAAGCATGCTTTTGGACAGTGGGAGGAGCCAACTAATGTGCCACCATGCAGCCCCAGGAAAACCTCCTGATCTTCCAAAGCCTCACAGCCCCACAGCAATCTCTTCCTTTTCAGCTACCACCACTTGGTCCTTTGCTCTGCTCTTGTCCTCTTTATCTTCCACAACACCAGAGTAATCCCACACACCACCTTCTTGTGCTGTCTGGATACACTCTTTCCAACCACTACTTAGGTTTTACTGATCTATTTCAAGAATTTCTACTTCTCCTCTGCCTCATATCTCACCTCTGGAGCATAACCACTGACAATATTCAACCCTTTAACTTCCAGCTTCAGATTTATCACTCTGACACCCTCTTCATCTCCAGAACATTTTCAGCAAAGTCCTCCTCAAGGATCACTAACTAGGTTCCTCTTTCCATCCACCTCATCATAAAACACATTGAACGCACGCCTCGCTCCCTTTCCATCTGGTCTTTTAAAGTGGCGTTTAAAGTGGCGGGAAGTGAATTCCATAGCTGGGGGACCAGAATAACCCTTTCTCTCCAATAAAAGTGAGACACACATTGAGATGCAGTGAGGTGAAGACCTGAGGGTGTGAGTATGTATGGTAATGTCAATGAAAGTCAGAAATACTGATGGCCTTGAAAGTAACAATATTTTAATTAAATTTAATTAGAAAAATGATGGGCAGTGAAGGTGCTGGAGGATGGGAATTGGATAAATTAACTCAATCCATCTTGAGACTTGAGCCCAACTGACATGTACATGTGTGAAAGATAAATGCGAAGTCAGTATAACAAAAAACAGACATGTTGAAAAGTTTTGTCAACTCTCTTTGTTAAATGGCTTAGTTTTCCCTTCTGTCATCTAGATATGAGTTTATTGTTGCTTGGAGAAACTAAAATCCTTTTTTTTTTCAACCTAAGCTTGTTGAAATGCTTTTTAGGCACAAAAAAAAAAACAACTACAAAAGTGTATGTGTCACATAGGGGCTTCTCGAATCTAGAAATGCCGGTCCAGTAACCTACCGAAAAAAAATGGTCTCTCTTCTTTGTGTTTATAACCGATGATGCAATCATTTGGAATAATGTCATTGTGTAAATGTGAGGTGTAGTAAGTCTTATAACTGTTCAAAACCTTTCATTGCTTAGTGATTTTTTTTGTAAAGCTAACTAATCAGTGTTTAGCTAAATAAAAAAGGTACCTGCAAAGTTTACAAAGGGGGAATAGTTTCAAATTAAGCAACAGAAATTACCAGCACCAAGTATTGCTTAACTAATCCACCCACATGAAAAATGAGTCATGGGTTGCAAACATGCAGACTGCAGACAGGGAGACCAACCCTTACTGCACTGCCTATAACCCCCCTCATTTGACAGCAGTGACCCCTGTAACACCCCCATCCACATCATTCAGTAGAAATACTGGGCCCCTCAAATGATACGGGTCCCTGGTGCCCGAGAAGATTTGAAACATTGGTAAAGCTACTTTAATGTTTTGGCAAACCAGTTGTAAAATTGTATACCTGCAAATTTCATTAAGTCCAATTTAAGTTTACAATGAATTCTTATGCATAAAGAAAATTGTGTTAAGTAAATGACTAAATAAGAGGGAAAAGTGTTTTGGTATTAATTTTGCAGAAACTTTGCTTTTTTCTAAACAGTTTATGAAACAGCCCCAGAAGAATAAAGAAAAACGTTGAAAAAAACATGTTATTTTTATTTTTCAAAAAGAAAAGGAAAACATTTTAATTATTATGCACAACCTCAAAGCTGCAGATATTTCTTTTATGACACTCATAATCTGATTAGCTCCTGAGGAGAAGCCCAACCATTACAAACATCTAAAATGCTTTTTGAGTATTTGCTTTTCAATTATTTCCCTTTTGGAATGTACCAAGAGGACTGTTCTCTGCTGTTATTGTTACAATCTACTCCTGTACTCCCACATACAGTACATGCTTTGTATGTGGCAAGAAGGGAGATTACTGGGATTTATATTGAGAGCCCAGTTAATCTGTCTTGAATAGGACATCCAAACATTTGTGGGTGTGCAGGCTTTGTATGCAACACTTGTCCCTCAATTTTAAACTGGGAATAACTGTAATCTGGATGAAAACAATTAAACCACTCATAAATATAGTACTCCATATTTGACATTTCAGAACAGACCATATTTTCTTCGCGCTTTACCTCTTAGCGTGAAATAACGGCTTTAAGGAGAAGGGTTGCACATTGGCACAGGTTTGGCTTACCTTGACAGCCCACTCAACTAACCTTCATGTCGTCCGTCACGGGACTATCTGACCCCCTTAAAGTTTCCTCTGGAGAGCTGAAAATATAGGATTAAATAAGGTCAACATACGGTAAACATGACTGTCATGCTCTGAATTAGCCCTTTAACATCAGAGCTTTAGCTCTGGTGTCGACATTCTTTCGACTACCCTAACTCTTCAACTGTTAACACAATTCCGAAAAATTCTGAATCAGAGAAAATATTCAACACTTTACAGTAGTGAAGTGCTTACGCAATCTATGTAAATCAGCTGCTTTTGCTGCGGAGAGAAGCAGCTTTGCACCATCAACGCAAAGTCGCTTTGCACCGCGACAGAATCAGCTGATCAACGTGATTGCATTAACGGTCAAAGAGTTACAGTATGTCAAAGAAAGTGTGTTGTTGACACCTACAGTGTTAAAGATTTAAAACGTAAATGGGACTTTAACATTTTAAAGGTAGCTAAAAAAAAGGCAGCTTTACATTATGTTACAGATTTTGAATATTCACAGCAATTTCATAAAAAGAAAATAATATACATCAGAAATAAAACTATTCAGTATTTAGCAAATACTGGCAACTAGGGCAACATACAAGTGACATTTTTACAATTGGGGGGAATGTAAAGTTATGTATCCTGCCCAAAGACACACAGAGATTTAAACCTCTGACCAGTCAAGATATGTAGAACACAGTAATAAAAAAATAAATAAAATTTGTCAAACTCTAAAAAGAACTAATGAATAGAAAATGAAAGAATGCAAAAAAACATTAGATATGTTACAGAGATGACGGATGATCCCAGAGGATGTGTTGAAATTGTGAGCAAAGGGAGCATTTGTTGTCTACACCTCTGATGATGGAATCAGATTTGTGCTTTATTTATTGTTCTCAAAAGTTCATTTCTGCAGTCACATTCATAACTTTTCTGTATGGAATTAGGATTTTGTTGGAAGTTTTAAATATAAACAAACATTTTGGAGAAGTATGCAGTAGAAACAGTTCAAATTTGTCACCTTTTAAAAAAAAGATCAACTCTTTTGCTTTTCAGCACTTTTGTAAAGTGTTAAACAACTTCCAAAAAATAGGGAAACACTCTTTGCTTTTGTAGATTCTAATAACCTGAATCATAAAGCCATTATGCTGAGAGTAAAGGACAGTAAAGCTACCAGTAAGTAAAAAAAATAAATAATAATAATAAAAACATTGATTCTGCTTTTTAAAAAAATTTAATCAATTTTTAAATTTTAAATATTGTATTAGAAATAAGTTTGTCACAGATGTGTGCCCTCTTTCTTTGACAGAAATCAGGTGTCAGAAAAATGTTTTTTTTTTGCATTTAAATGATAAAATCTAAAACATTCTGCCTGGGAGTGACACACTGAAAATAGCCGAAGCATTTGTTTACTAAAAGATGAATAAATATTTAATAAATTTGTTTTAACAGTCTCCGGAAAACCAACTAAATCCAAAATCCTTCAACCAAAGCTTTAATAACAAGGGATTCTTTTCTCCAAATGAAGTTTAGTTTTATTTCCTGCACATTAAAATCCAAAATAGAATTTAAGTTTGCCTCGTCTATAATTCAAACTTTCAATTTTCATCACATCTGATAGACGTGTTTTTAATAAACCACTGAGACTGCATGAACACTATTGTTTCCAACAGGAAAAGCAGGTCTCTAAACTCCTCTCTTATAAAACCAACTCCCCTTTTCAGTTTGAGAGAACGACTCCATCTCCAATTTCTAGGCTGGACTTAAACTTTCTAATTAGGCGCCTGGCTGATCCACATAATAGTTTGATCCTTGTTTATGGCGGCTGTGTTCTGGCTAAAGACCTTACATAATCAGCCTGGATTGAGTGAGACTGCTGAGTTTCTTCATGGAGCCGCTCTTAGGGATGCTATTAAATCTATCTTACAAAGATAACATTAATTCTCCAAATACAATTTGCTGCTCAAGAACATACAGCTATTACGACAAGAAAAAACATGACTATATTTAAAATAGATGAGATATTTATTACAGGTGCATTACAACTGAGAGACAGAATGTTACCAAAAAAAAGAAAATCCAAGAAGTTCTATTGGATCATTTTCTCAGAATTTATTTGAGAAAAACAAGCAATAATTCTGATTTGACCTGCTACTACTTCTTTGAGAAGTTCCTCTATCTTCCTTTTATTGCCTTTATTAAAGTCACCTGTCTGAACTGGTTTTCTGCATAAAAACACCTGATCCAGAGGAGCATTGGGAGAATGCCACACGATCAGGTGAAACTAAAATGAAACTTTTTGGTATAACTGACACTGGCTGTGTTTGGAAGGGAAGAATGCTAAGCTGCATCACAAGAACACCATACCTACTGTGAAGCATGGGGGTGGAAACATCCTGTTCTGGGCTGTTTTTCTGCAAAGGTGACAAAACGACCAATCAGTATGAAGCAAAGGACTCCATGAATGGAGCCATTTATGGTGAGATTTTGGGCAAAAAGCTCCTTTTAAAAGTCCTACTATTATTTAAAAAAAAGAGTTACCAAACCATACGGACATTTTAAAATACTAGTAGTAAAACCTTCCGCCGCCAGTATCAAATATGTTTGTTTGTAAAAAATCACATCAGTACAACCACCACATGAAACACGCCACAACTGTGTTTTAATTTGCATCAAGTTCAAGAACTGAGTAAAGCAAAACACTTGGCATGAGTCATTTCCATTGGCTGTAAGATAGTCCGCATGTGATAAAGGCCAAAAGCATAAAGTGTGATCAGTTCTTAATCTTTGAAACTAAAACAAAATTCCATCTTTGGCCCCATGTTATGACTTATGTTCATCAACATTTCAGTTTTAAGTTAGAACCCATGTTTTATTTTTCTTACTGAAATAGTAAAAGAGGAGCAAACTGATGATAGATGATTATGTGGTTACATTTTATTTGAATCTGTTATCACCACGCTCTTCATCTTTTTACCCTTCCTTGGTGATATTGAGGCCAATTAGCATCACTTCACTCTCACTGAAATGTACGGAAATACCTGCCAGCATGGTTTGTGTTGGCCTTGTTCTGCAGAAAGGTCATTGCAACTTTTAAATGCATCTTATTTTATTTTAATTTGTTTCATAAATTGTATTTTTTTTGTTATTTCTGTGATCAGTCTCTTTTCCCATTGAGGACAAATGAGGAAGGCTGTATTAGAAAGAAATTTGCTGTCATGGTACCCCCTGCTGGCCCCGCCTCCTCATCAGGTTCACCTGAGGACTCCAGCTGCGCTTCATCATCTTCATCAGCCGGGGGACTCTTAAGGAGAACCAGGACCCTTACTCGACGCTAGTTCGTTGTACTCCACGGTGCACTCTCTGGCCTTGCTCGCTATTCTAGTCCATGCATTATCTGCCTCGCCTAACCTTGTCTTGTCTCTGCCTGCCTAGGATCACGATCACGCCTGTCACGTTCTGGACTACGACTCACCTTCGCTCTGGTCCCTCCTCGTCGCCCCTCTGGACATCCTTCTGGAAATGCGGTGTTCGCCGCCAAGACCCTCCAACCATCCACAAAACATCTTCTCTTGGAACTCTGTCATTCCTCCATTAAATCCTTTACTACTCGTCTGCCTCGCCTGCCGAGTATTCCTTCCGGGTTTCAGCATCTGGGTCTGCCACAGTCTCGTCAGCCATGACATTTGCAGTGTGTACATGGATTTGAGTTGTAGTGCAGGAAAGTTCATAGTGTCTGTAATATTAACTAACTTCTTTGTCGACGAAGACGGAAGACGTCCGTCGAAACATGTCAAGTATTAAGATCAAGTTTATTAGTCCCCGTAGGGAAATTCAAGTACGCGAAAACACCTACAGAACAGAAGAAGCAAGAAGTTGGTGGATTTGAGTTTTACCTGCAAATGGCACAGATCACTGCAGTCGGACTCTCTGCAGGTCAAAGACTGAAAGCAAATCAAAGGGAGTAGATGTAGAAGATACATGTGCTTCGCTTTACAAATAGTGGGACAGAATTATAGCTAGGCTGTTTTCTTCTTGTGTTATTTTTTTTTTTTTACGTCCTGGTCAGAGACCTGCAACCTTTAACGCTAAAAGAGCCATTTGGTGCTATTTCTTACTGACTGGTTCTCAGGATCTTTATTTTAATTTCAAACAAACTATATCACTATACTGTAGTGAAAAAGCAACTAAGGATTTTTTCATATGGTTTTTACATAACTTTCCCACAAACTACATGCACACTTTGAAAACCAATACATTTTTAAGTAAACAAAAAATTGTTAAATAGTCCTAAAACGTTTCTTTCCCTATTGTAAATAAACACACATGTAACCCTACAAATATGTGGCAAAAAATGTAAAAATATTAAAGAGAGAAAAAAAAGCTTCTGATAAAGACTGCACTTGATGCTTTGCAGAAATTATTTAATTATTAATAAGTTAAAATTAAAATGTTGCCTGACTGGAAAAACAAAATGCTCATAAAAACTTTCCACCAGTCACTAGTTTTTGGCTTAAGAATGTCTATTTTTTTTTCTTTTTCTTAGAGAGTCGATTCTGATTACATTTTGTTCAAGTTATTAAATCATGTTAAAAATAAAAATGTTGTTTTATCTAAGCTGGAGGTGGAATTTAGTTTGAAAGTTCCGTGAAGTGCAGCCCACAGTTAGCAAATGCTGGTTGGAGAAATCAAAGTGCAACAAACTCAGGGCTCTGCTGAACTTGCACTCTGGTTTGCTAAATTACTAAATGCAAAAGATTCTGGGAATTACTGATGTTGTACCTCCTACAGGATTTCAAGGCATAAATACAAAATGTTTTGTTGCTGAAAGAAAAGCCCCCAATGGCCACTGCAGTAAAATCAAACTTTAAAAAAAGGAACACAGATGAAAGTTTTACATAAAATCAACCGATGAAAAACAGAAGAGTAATTTTAAAAAGTTAATATGTGTGCCTAGAAAAAAAAAGTACCACCAAATTTTGTTGCAAAACCTTTGGAGGCAATTGTTTCTCTGACATCTGCACCTGTCAACAGGTGTCGGGGCTCTCACTCATGAGCAAACTGTTCCATTTGTCTCAGGTTTGATGGGGGTCTTTCACAGACAACATATTTTAGCACTTTTCACTGATCTTTAATTGGATTTAAATCAGGAAACAGAAAGACTTTTGTAAGTGGAGCAATGTTTTTGCTCTGCTATTTGTTGGATGTTTTCAGCTTTATGTTTGAAACATTTTCCTAAAGACTCATGACTTGCAAGAGGACCCAAACTTTTTGACACAAAGAAGTACATTTTACTCCAGAATGTCTTGATAGAGATTCATGCAGCAAAACTGCACCCAGAACATAACTCAGCCTCGATGTTAAAAGAAGTGACAGTGTTTTTTTGTGCACTCTTCATTCTTCTGTGTATGCGAACATAGAACTGATGCTGACAAAAACACTCCAGTTTTGTTGCATCTATCCAAAAAAAAGTTTTCCAAAACAGTTTGATTTGAACAAATTCCATTCTTGCTTTTTAATGGACTGCTTGCCCTTGTCCTCTTTGGTTAATTTCAATGAAGAAATACTAAGCGTCATTTTCTTTATATAAGTCCTCCATCATCAGAAAAATGCTTCAAAAACATGTTAAACACACCAAAAACAGTTTTCATCGCAATGGTTCTTTGAACACCAGCCAATCCCAACTTTAAGACTTTCAGCAAAACAGTTGAATATATTATTGTACGAGGAAAAACACAAGGGAAAACACAATTATGTGAGAAAAAATGTTTACAGCTAATAAGTACAGAAAATTAAACTCCTAATGTTCACTTTTCAGCATATCCCTTTAGGGGTCACCATGGTGAATCAGCTTTCACCGAGTCGCAGAGGTGGACCGGCACGGGGAGATCCACACTTGGGCCCTGCTGTGTCTACATAGTAATGAAATAAATATATAAGGATCATTTACCGGTGTGTCAAATTTGTCTCTCCCAAGGAGAATTCAAAGCCAAAAAATCAAATAAAAAAGTTTTTAAAGGGATTTAAAACAAGGACTGAAAAAGCGGTTGGGTGTCTAAAGCTACATTCACCATCCTCAGCAATGGGTGTTCAAGCAAAGACTTTCAAAAAGTTGATGTAAACGCGCATGTGGGTTTCTGTGATCAAAACTCTTGCGTTCATGTGTCACGTTTCTATGACTGTTTTTGAGCTCTACACACAGAATGTACATCCATTGAATGTGCATTGAAAGTTAAAACAGGTCCGATTTTGAGCTGATGTATGGATGATGTCTCTTTTCATTCATGGAAGCGCCAATGGTTTAAAAATTGATCCTGTAATAATTGCAGTTCGTGCTCGGCCAGAATTATCTGACAATAAGTCTTTCATAAATTGGAATGGAGCTGTGAAAGAAAAAGCTTGGAGCAAAATTGGCGAGATTTGCACCACTTTGACATTTTGCACCAAGCCTCCTCTAGCTGTGAATAAATGCTCTGGTATCTGGTAGCAACAGTTTAGTGCAGTGTTTTTCAACCTTTTTTGAGCCACGGCACACTTTAACCTTGACAAAAATTCCGCGGCACATCAGCATCCAAAAATTAACAAAAAAAAAAAGGAGAAACTCAGTCTGTATTGATCTACAGCCCCTCCACAATCTCACGTGCATTTTTGTCATAATTGTGGCAGAAAAAGCTGGAAGCTGCAGCTGTTTTTTTCCAAAAGATGTAATAAAAGTTAAGTTAAAAGATTTAAAAATGTTTGATGTGTGTTCATTGTGGTTTCAAGACGTTAAGAGGAGAGACTCATTTGTGCGCCGAGACGCTCACGCTGTCACTTTAACCCAATGCATCATGGGAGATGTAGTTCAACAATCCGCCGAACGCAGAAAGACTAGCATCTCTGAGCTTCATTGTTTTGTTCACTTTTTCCACGGTCTGACACCAGATTCTGTGGAAACTACACCAGTAAGGATGAGCTTTATCTTGTATTTTTGTTAGAAGCGACTTTATCAGCAGAATTCAGAACAAGGAAGTGAAGACTTTAACCACATCTGATTGGTCAGACTGATGACCTGCGATTAAGACTCCAAGGATGATTGGCGGAGACAGTTAAAGGGGTGGGACTATTCAGAAAACGGCTTTAGTTGCAGCTAAATCGCGGTAAAGTCATTCTTATCAAAATGTCTTTAATAGAATCAAATGAACTCAAAGAAAAAAGTATTTTATGATCTTTCATATTCCTAATGTCTCAGTGTTTTATCAGGGCCTGTTTGGAAGAACAAAGAGCTGATATCCTGGAGATGGCAAATGTTGTTAAATCGGTTAATGAGGGCAATTTATTTCCCACGGCACACCTGACCATCTCCCACGGCACACTAGTGTGCCGCGGCACACTGGTTGAAAAACACTGGTTTAGTGGGAACATCATAGGCCAAATGCACATTCAAGAACAACAGTTTAGCATGTTTTGGGAAAACATGGATGGGGGAGCATTGAGAGGGATAATGGGGTGCAAACATTTAAACCTCTAAAAACAAATAAAAGGAGATTAAAATGGATAAGAAACCACCAACAAACAGCACAGAGATCAACCTGATAAATCAAGAGATAAACCTCCAAACTGATTATGAACTTGAAAACTCCTAGGATGTTATTTAAAGGACACACATTACCATGAACTATGGCGAAACAGCATCCAAACTTTCTTAAATTTTGTTTTCCAAAATAATTTTTGTCCCCTGTTATTATTTATATCTCAAAAATATGATTCAAAACACTTCGTTCAGAATTTCTTTACCCATATTTCCGGTTAGTTCATTATTATTACATCTTTCTTTCAAATATTGTGAGGTTTTTCTTTAATTAGCAAAGAAGCACCAACAATTTTGTCCACATCTGTTCTGGATGTGCTGAAGTCCCCTCAGAGCTCCATTTTATTTTTGATTCTTTCTCCTGGGAGGCAGGCTCACACTCACAAAGCTAAATTTCCCTTCATCAATGTCAACATTGCCTCTTTTCACTGTTGACATTGGATGCAATCACATTGCTCTTGGATTTTGCTTCAGGTTCTGCTTGGATGCACCAAAGCAAAAGAACAAAAGTTGAACTCATCAGTATGTGGTGTCTGCACTCATCACTTTCAGGCTTCAGGATGTAATAAAGAAGAATTGCTTTGTCTGCATATCTATAAATCCAAAGACAACTCGGTGTGAAGCAGTGGCTTGTACAATTTCTGCCTTCATGGGCTGATTTGTTACAATTTATTATCAAAAAACATCTATGAAAAATATAGAAATAATGTTGTACCACTCACCTTGTTGTGCTTCTCATAATGTGTGATTTTCTTTAAACCTTTCCTTTTTATGCATATCTGCCTGTCAAAAGGCCCGTAAACATTATACTTTGAAATTGCTCTTTTGTCTCCCACTGGTCCCTGCATCTATGCACCGGCATGCAGAGCGTAAACTGTAATTATCACCCAGCGATCCAGAAATACCCACAAAACTTTGCACTGCAAATCACGTGAAACGTCTGCCGCTATTACAGATGTAGCTAACCCTTTTAATAATGGTTTAAACAAATCTGAGGGTACAACAATACAAAAGTTTACACCAGATTCTATAAAGAAATGCAAAATAGGCTTTTGTAGAAAAGAATGTTCTGAATCCAAGCATTTACCTAAATATATAGTTCCTTAACCGCCCTTTTTCCCTCCTTTCTTCTGTGCTCTTAGCCCCCCCAACAACACTCACTCTTCTTCCCTTTTCTTTTCTTTCCCGTCCAACAAAAAATGATACCAAATGTGAGCAATAAAAACATAAAAAATAAAGTTTTAATTACAAAAGGGGTTTATACAAATATACACCTTGTGTGCCATGCAGAAGATTCATCACCCAATGTTGTATCAGTAAAATATGTCCAACACAAGAGGCCTTCAGCTCTCATCTGTTTGCTCACAGGACAAGAAAACAAATAAATAAATAGATATCGGAAAGAAATAAAGGGTGTGTTATGTTCAATTTCTTTTTGTGTTTTTCATGGTAATTGTTTTAAGAACTACGTCAGAAGCGAACCACAACAGGCTGAGCAATAATCGCTTTTGTTATTGAAAAAAATCTTTGCACAAAAACACAAAAAATTACTACAAAAAAGATCTCAGTATCTTTTGTTTTGGTTTCGAACTGAATAAAATATCGTTCCATAACAATTAATAGAAGACAACATTCAGATTTGTTTGCAAAATTTTGTGTTTGCCGTATTTGCTAAAATATACATTGAAATAAAATTCCATAATATTGCCGATTGAACAAAGTAATTTAAAGAAAATAGTCTTTGCTTTTTTGCAAATAGAAAAAAAATGCAAAATGTATAAAAAGTGACCGAATTCTAAAAATGAATTGAAAAATGAATTGAATTCTAAAAAAGTGCAAAATTTGGTTTCAAGTTAAAAAAATGATATTGTCACAATAAAACACATTTATTTAAATATAAAATACAGCTTATTTCGTTTACTTCATACAAGGTACAAACATTTTTTTTATAGATTGTAAATTGCTTAGTGCCTGTTCATCACTAAATTGTAATTTTGAAATAATAAAAAAACATGACTTTAGTGTTTTGAATTATGGCTGAAAAGATCCTTTTTTGAGCAGATAAGATTTAATTTCATGCAGTTTGAGTTGCCATTTTTAAGACAATCCATGAAATGTAATATTTATGCTGTTTTTCTGAATTAGGTAGAATTTATTTTCAGCTTCTATGAGAATTTAAAGGCGCAATACAACAGAGTTCTGCAAGACACTGCAATGATGGAATAATGAAACATTATGCTAATGAAATCATGTTAAATTGTAAAATAGGAAGACTTCTTGAAGGGTGCATGCAGTACTGTATTAAATTTAAATGGAAAATAGGGGTTAAGTGTGGTCAGAAAAATCAGCAAAAATTTCTCAAACTCACTGTGCAGTACCAGTTCTTTTGACAAGGTGGACATGTTTTGTCAATGGGGCCAAGGTAAAGTACAAGAAGGACTTTCTCAGCAATTTTTAAAGTCTGAGTATACTCTGACCCTGACTTACGAGTAATATCCTATCCAGAGAAGGCTGATAAAGGAAACTACATCAAACCTTTAATATTCATCCTCTTCGTGTTCACCTTGCACCTCTCCTTTGTTCCATCTTCCTCATCAGCTAAGTCCATCCCTTATTCATCTCTTTATTCCACTGTGGTGAGATGAGGTGTTTCCAGACTTTGGAGCACTGGCTTGTGAATTTGAATGAAGACAGAAAAAAATGAGATACCCAAGGTCACTTTGAGAATTTCAGATCATAGTTTTCTTTTGATGTAGTAATAAAGGAAGGTATTTGACTCTGATCAAGATTCTCACTTGTCCACTGTCCCAAGAGCAGGTTTTATCCAGAATTTAAACTTCTTGCCTATAGGTATTAGACATTTTATTCAGTAACATTTCAACAAGTTTTACCTTGATTTTGAATAAAGAAGGCATTTTTTGTAGCATTGTTTCAAAATAAGTAGGATGAACCTTTAAAAAAAACCCATTACAATATGATTCAGGTTGAAGGCTGAATTCAGCCAACTTTTCCCAGATTTGCATCATATTTAAGTGAGAAATTATTGCTAATATTCAAGCCCATGTCAACCTCCTCAAATGTGTATTTTAAGCATTTGCATTAAAAACTTTCACATTCATGCATCGCTATACAAGTTTTTGCAACAATTTGCGGGCTCTATGGCCAGAAATCTCAAATGGGTGGCAAGTGATAATGAAGGAGAAAATAAAGAAGAAATAAAGAAGAAATAATTGCGATTTGTGACGAGTTGGAGTTTCATGACACCAAGTCTTTCATATAACAGAACAGAGCTCTGAAAGAAAAACCCTGAAGCAGGAAAAGCCGCTGTTGTCCCTGTGACCCACATTCGATCAAGAGGGGGAAAATAAAAACAAGAAGGATCGATCTATTATTGTCTCGATGAAAATCAGAAAAATATCATAAGATTTAGGATGCCCAAGCTTCCCGCTTCATAAACATGGATGTGAGTAATGGTTGGATTTACAGCAGATACCTTCACATTTTTTTCTCTGTGTGTGTTTCATTACATTGCATTGGAGACACTGAGGATATTTAGAGATCAGATTTGTTTATTTTAAAAAGCTCTACAAAAGCATCATACTTGTTAGCAGTCGCTTTACATCCGAAGGCTAGTAGGCTACATGCTGTGTAGCTTATCATTTGTCCTGTTGTCTATGAACGCATCATGGTTACAGGGCCAATTTCTGCAGCCTGCAGAAATTAGGAAATTAGAGTGTAGTTTCTGTGAGCTTCCTATGGGTAACGCATGCATCAGATGCACATCCCGTGTGTGCAGCAGTTGTGCACGCTCAGTAAGGATCAATACTCCATCTTGCTAATGACTAAAATGCAGCGTAAGGAGGGAATCACCCACACGTAATAAGTGCGTGTTCTTCAGATTCTTCTTAAAAATAACTCACGATACACTTCAACATACACAACAATTGTATTTTCAATTCCATGACATCTCTTAAGGCGGCCGTCGGAGCGTTATGGCATCTAACTGCAAGACACACCTGGGCCCCACCTTAAGATGCAGCCGCTCCTCTTTACAACCCTCTACGGGCCCAGATAACCCAAAAACCCCCAGCACACATACAACCCAAACCCCGTACGAGAGCATGGGACTAAGGCTTTTGGTGGGCTGTACAATCATCTGCTGAACAAACCAGCATAGCTCCAGTCCTTGTACGGAATCACGCCTCCAGAATTTAAAAGACAGCCTTCATAGTTTAAAAAAGAAACTAGACCTTAAAATTTGCAAATACAGACACCATATGGAAATTGTATTTGCATACTTCATATAAAACTCGACAAACTCGATTTAATGAAAAGGCAGACCGTGTTGAAATCCACATTAACATGATCTTCCATTTCTAATGTATAGGGGAAATTACACCCATTTTTGATCCAAAGCAATGCCTTCCTTTATAAATCAAAGTTGATATGTGTGATGAAGTGGCTGTAGAGCTCCAACATCAGCTCAGCAGTGAATGCAGAAGCTGCCAGATGGTGGTGAGGCAGTTCCGTGACCCATACACATGCAATAAGGTCAAGTGTATATCCCTGCAGGTGCAGCAGCAGGGATATACACATAAAGAGATGGAAGAACTGATGGATGACAAATGAGAAATATCATTTTTGCAACATGATAGTTGACTATTTTGAAGTTTTTTAAAAAAAGGAGACACTGGTTTTGCCTCCAAAGCTATTCTTCTTAAATGTCGTGTTTGTTAACTCAGTCTGTCATACCAAAAAAATAAAGTTTATTTGCAGTTCGGGCAATGTGAATATTATAAAAATAACATACCATTTCAGACATGCAACTTTTTTTTCTAAATCCTCAAGGGTTTTGACAGTTCTTGAAAAAAATAGTGTTTAACTCAAATAATGTACCATTCAAGAGGGGCACGGGGGTGGACTTCCTAACCTAAATTATGTGTATCTCCGTATGGTTAAAAATAAGCAAAGTGTCCAAATACATACCAACCTTGTAGTAAATTTTATTTCACCTTTCTTAAAAAAAACACAAATTCTATTAGGTCTGGTGCAGAAGGTTATTTAGTAATTCTTTTTTTACAGTCTAGGAAAAGGTCAGAGATCCTGTTAAACAGCTCATTACCGCTTGATCTTTTTATTTCTAATCACTTAATTGAAAAATCTAAACTTCTAATCATCGTGTTTTTGAAAAACTCCAAACTTCAATTGCAATTGCACACACAGAGAACACAGTGGGGGTTAAAGCTAGGGTATTTTTAATTTTTTTGCTAAAACTTGAATTGATCCAATGGAGAAACTGCTTTTTTACCATAGTTAAAATAATAATACTAATAATAATAACAATAATAACAAGCACTAAAATACATCAAAAAACACAATGAATAGTTCAGTGTCCATATGAGGCTGTTTCATTTAGGGGTTTTTAAGCCCCTGTCTTAGTTTCTCATCTGAACTCAGGTTTTTTGTTAAAAAAAAATAAATAAATAAGCAAACACACACTAACAAACAAAAAAGTCCATCTGAAGAGGGCAAAGCGATTTGTTATGGACAAATGTGAACCCAGCCCAAAGAATACTATTTTACAGGCTCTCATGAGTAACTTAAATTTGTTTTGTGACTTAGATAAAATAATGTTTGATAAATTTATTTTACATCAATGGTCAAATTAAACATTATTTTAGCACAAATTTGAGCAAAGTAAAAATCCACTGAAAATGTTTTTTGTCAACATGGATAATATTTTTGATTCTAATAAGGCTATTGTTGAAAGGGGTTGTGTGTTAAATGACACATACAACAAAAAGCCTTTCTTGAACTTTGTTATTTAGCCATAAATTGTTATTCGCACACGTTCGTAAAGCCATTTCAGGATTTGACATTGACTGGCTTCCTTTAACCCTGTAATTTTTGGCAGTAAAGCCTCATTTAAAGTCTCTCTTTGCAATGGAAACAAAAAGTCTCACTCTTCCACATCAGGACATTGTCAAAAGCTTGTGATTGTACAAGAAATCATGGTCATTTTCTACTGTGTTAGATTGAAACTAATTGGACAACAGTCCTTTTGGTCTGTGTTACTCTCTCCTAATATGTGTCAAATTTATGTTTTAAATTGAAAATCCTTGAAGTCTTGTCTGCCTCTTTTAGCTTAAAGTAGATTTCCTTTCAAAGAGATTCTTGAGCTTGACTCTTTGATACGTGGATGTCCTTTATCCCGGGTACGTCTCCATCATTCCCTGCCAGCTCCTGGAAGCGCAGGTACACGCCAGTATGCCAGTTATCCCTTAAAGTTTCCTTAAAGGTGTCTATCAGGTTGGATCACTGAGCAGCATGTGTGCTGGATTATCGATCTTTCCCAGGCTTTGAAGAAGAGGAAGAAAAGAAGAGGAAGTGGAAGAGTCAAGCTGCGCTGTCATAACAGCGGGGAGGCAGGAAAGACGAATGGAGAAGCAAAACTAGAAATAGGAGACAGGAAAAGTGAAAAGAGGCCAATATGTGAAAACATTGTTTTGCCCTAAAACCATCTAAAGTTTGAGTCTTTTGTGACAAATTGGTTAGATTGAATTTCTTATAGAAGAAATCTGTCTCCTTTTATAATAGTTCTGTTAGAATCCATTTAGAAAACAATTACAAGACTAAACAACACAACAAATGGGCCCTGAAAAAAATTAACACTAATTCGAGTTTTCATTTTGTGTAGAAATGAGGGCAGCATAGCAGAAGGTTCCAGATCGGATGCTCAGCTGGTGCCTTTGCAGTTTCCAAACGTCTGCAACGTTGGGTCAGCTCCCAGATCTTGATTGCTGCAGAATAGCTTTCTTAAAATATGGTAACAGGGGAAAAGTGTGATTTTTCCTCCAGTTAAAACTAAAATAAGATGCAAAAGTCAGCATGTTTTAAGTTTTTTTTTTTTTTTACTTCAAAACCTTTTTGCTGAGTTGCAGGAGTTCATGAGCAAAAGTGATGGCTTGCACAAGCGTGCAGGTGGACTGGCATTATTTTTGAGATACCATTTTGGTTTTTATGGTTTTAACTTGGTTTTGGAGCCAGAAGTCCACCAGGTCAAAGTCAAAAAAATTTGTTCAATATGTTTTTACTTAACACATTTTTACGTGAAACTGCAATTGTAGGACAACTCACTTTTAGCCTATTTCTCTGTCTATCTAAGAGTTACACTATCAGAGTAAAGCTAGAGTTGACCTACATTCTTGTTTGGTGTGGGAAATACAATTTGAAAAGTAAAAATTGGATTTTGGAAGGACAACAGTCCATTTAGAATAAATTTGCCTAGTCTTTAAAATTTGTCTCAACTGTTCAATGTATTTTAGGTTATTGGCTGTTGGATTACCTGATGATGTTTTGGTACAAATTAGCTCCCATGAACTAAAAAATCACCCCAAAACAAAGCTGAATTCTTTCTTCAGGCCTGGATACACATGGTTGCAGAAGTGCAAATACAAACAGGGACAACTAAGAGGATCAAAACTTTCGCAGGTTTACAAAAACAAACAAAAGCATGTTCTTTGCCTAAACATTCTGCATTTTGAGTTTAGTCCAGTGAACATTCAAACTGAAGAATATAATTCACTGAAAGATAATTACTTTAGGACATCAACATATGTCTAAAGAATCGTTGGAATGCACCACTGTGGCCTGTACCACTCAGCATTTTTAAGTAGCTAGGACAGAGTCTGTAACCTTCAACCCTTAACACAGTGGCCACTAAATAATTTTTTCACTCTTTAGAAGATTCTCAGGGGGCGCAATGAGCTTCATCCAGTGTGGGTCATGGGGCAAGATCCTTTACGCTACTATGTAACCAAAAGGAGACCCAAGTCTGGGTCTACCTGTGCCGGTCCCCAGCCCGGGTAAAATACAGGGTTGTGTCAGGAAGGGCATCCGGTGTAAAAATCTCTGCCAAAACCATCCATGCAAATCAGTGCAGCAACACCTGAAGGGGTATGCTGAAAGGTGAATAACAAATTTGTATTTGTATTATTGTTACTATTGTTTTTTGACAAAAATAAAAGAAAGAAAAATTAGGCTTTTTTCAAAACATAACTTTTGATGGAGGTTCACAGGACTCCTTAAAATGAAAGACAACCTGTGCCACATAGGATCCGCTATGTGCAGCCGACTAGTAGTAGGTAGTGTAATGTCAGCAGTAATTATAAAAATAATAGTAAAAATGAAATCAGAGCTTATAATGACCCTTACTGTAGTTTTCAAACCATCGAGCACACTTAAAATCCTGGAATTTGGTCAACAGTGCTTATTGATCTCAGATTGATTTTCTGTAGTACACGAGGCTCAAAAATCTTTCAGTGTTTTGGTATGACTTTGGTAAACTATGAAGGATTGATGGATTGTTTAAGACTTTTGTAACCTCATGGAGTGGTATGTACTGTCCTTCAACTGTTTGTAAATGAGTTGAAAACAACTTAAACTAGTTTCTTTATTTAATTGACTACTTACTTTTCACTTAACAGTTACTTTTTAAAGTGAAAAACCTACTTTTTTCTTTGACCAAAAAGCCACAATGCAGGAGTAAAAGAGCCACATGCAGCCCTGGAGCCTGAGGTTGCAGTCCCCTGCACCTTATAAAGGAACAGAAACTATCCACCGCCAATGCAAATCTGGGTTAAAGAAACGTCTGGCCGCACGAGATGTCTACACATACAGTACATGCACACTTCTCAGGTCTAAAGAACAACATCAGGTAGCATGACATCACTTTAGCCATTCTATGCTGGTTCAGTGTGTGAGAATTAAAGAAAGTACTGTGAAGTCAAACGTGCGCAGAACGGTTATTGTTTTCTTGCTTCTATTGTGAAGTGTGCAATAAATCGATTGAGAGAGCGAAGGAAAGCGGCTTGGGATCAATTTCTCTCGTCTTTGCAGCACCTAACATAGAACTCGATGCCCTTTTCATAGCCGTACACAAAGTTCAATCACTACATTTCTAGAAGCTTTGAGGTGCCTTCAGACTGGTGGTCAGTTGTGGTGTGAAAACTTGAAAATTTTTATTTTTGCAGGAAAAGTCTGAGATGACTTCAGCTGGATCTACAAAAGTAAAATTAGACAGCATGACAAGATCATCTAAATATAAATGCATTGCACTGCCCTCCTTTTTTAGAAATGTGCTTAGTCTGAAAATATAAAGGGACACCTGTCACTGGAGTTGATCCAAGTGATGCACCCAATTTTGTCTAAACATGTTTTAAATTTAAGCTGCACCTATGATACTTGCATGCACAGCAAGAATGGCAGGACTTCCTAAAGTTTTAAACTTGAGACTAAAACTTTCTTAAAGCAAAACAGTGAATTCCATATTATTTGGAAGTTCGCCCTTGAACTTTCTGAGTAGTAGCAATAGCTTGATGGAGATCTTTATTTTCAAATTAAAAGGAGATGCTGTATAAATAAAAAAAGGTTAAGAAATTGTTTTATTGTAATATGCAAAAATTGCTTCAGGGTTATGTCAATACTCCTGCAGCTTCACCTCCTGAGTTTTTCTGTCTATAGTCTTTCAAAGTCCTTTATGGGACAAATGATCTGGTTTGCAAGAGCCAAAAATATTAGTTTATGCTGAGATTGTGTTTATTTTAAATGATGCAGGTTCTATAGTTACATCTATCATATTATTTTTGTAGCATTTGACAAACTGCTATTACCATACTATACTATCTCAAATTTTCCAAAAAAATCCCTAAATCATAATTCTATGTATAAATTTTATATTTCATCTGGTGATGCAAGATGTATCATTGTTTGTTTTTTAGAAAATCTTAGATCTTTAACTGACTGCATTGTGTGTATGACTCACCCCAGGTAATAAGTAATGGAAAAATAATTCATTGATTTTCTTTTTCTTTTTCTTCCTTTTCTTGGTGAGGTTGTTAAAAGGGTTAATATTTGGTCGTATTCATGCTCCACTGATGCTTGTTTGATGTTTTCTTCTGTGTTTTACACACAATTCTGAATATCCAGCATGCATTCGCTTCAAGCAATAGTTCAGTTTACAAATGAAGCTGCAAGAATTATACAGCACACTTTGAAACTGGGGTTTGCTTGATTTATAATCCCCCCCCCCAAAAAAAAAAATCTAAGCATCTTACAATATCAGACATTGGAGCAGATTTTCATAGCTGCACTGCAGTAAATTTCATCACATACGTGTGAATGCAAAACATTATTGTATAAGCAAATATACTTTAAATGCACATCCATCTCAATACTTTTTGGGGTCACAGGGTTGCTGGAGCCAACTTAGCTACTGTTGGACAAAGGCTGAGTACACCTTGAACAGGTCAGTAGGCTGTTACAGGGATACTCTACTTCCAATAGAAACCTACTTTAAAGGTCTTTAAAGCTACAGAGTGTTATTCTATGATAATGGCAGGACTTGAACATTTTATATGGGGAACCAGGAGGGGGGCAGAAGACTTTAAAAAAGGTGGCAAATGATCTTGAAGGATCAGAAATATGAATTACAAATAATTTGTTGTTGTTAATATTAATATTATAACAGCAGTGCTATTGCAAATGTAAAGCAGTACCAAATAAAAACATAGAAATTCTTGACAGATCTTGAAAAAAATTTCATTTAAAAATATTGATTTTGTTATTTTTGCATTGTCTAAAAGGACTATACCACGCAATTATTAAGCCTTTCATAGTTAACATATTCCCTTTGGCACTCAAATATTAGTTATTGTCCTGCGTTCTTTTCCCACCCGAAAGTAAGACGACTCGATCTCTGAGGTACCGCCTTTCGCTCCATGTGGGTGCCGCTTATTTCATGACGTCAATCTAGAGCCAACCTTAGCAGCATGTCTGCGTTTTGCCCACGAAAACAAACAACATCCAAACTTTTGCAAAGATGGATGTGCATTTGTGCATATAAAAGGAAAGCATTTTTGCAGATCACTGCTAGCTTCACAGAGAAAGTGGATGTGTTTGTTAGCCTGGGGGTAGTGCTGGCAGTGCCGTCTCTTCCTGGAAGGGGCTGTTCTCACTGGTCTACGCCTCAATGTGAAGACCCACTTATTTTCGTGGATTGGTGGTGGGGGGGGGGCTGCTGCTCAGAGTGCAGGTTTTTAGAGGAATACTCAGAAAAGCGTAAACGGATCAAAATACTGCTTTGGGGTTTATTTTGTGACAAATGAACATTATAATAGACTTAAAAGCTATTAAAAAAAGATTTTGCATGATGCAGGCCTTTTAAAGAAGCTTGTATAGAGGATTTCTTAATATTTGTGGATAATGGTTCTAATATTCCAGCGCGGGGGGGGGGGGGGGGCTTTCTGCTGAGGGGGCAGCTTTCCCCCCTTGCCCCCTGTAGTTCCACCCCTGCTCTACAAGCATAGACGTTGATAAAAGTGACCTCTTTCACTTATAGAAGTTGTCTCAAGTGAAACGTTATGTGAAGCAGCTTCCAATTCTTTGCATACAAAAGTTTGTTTCACATGTCGAGAAACAGGTAAAAGTTTAGGGTGTCTTAAAAGCAACAGGACGAAGGTTAGACCAAAGCTAGATGACTCTTTTCCCTGTGCCCCTTGGCTGTTGTGACAATGCTACAAATGAGAAAGTGGCATCCTCAATCTCCTCTGTATTGACTGCAAAGCCTCTTAATTTTGTGTGACAGTTAAGAAAGAGGAGCTCTTATCTGGCTGCTCAAAACTTTCACGTTTTAATTAACTATGAATTGTCTTTATCCTGCTATTTTCTAAATTCTTCAGCTGACAGCACAGTGCTCCCATCATGCATAGGGAATGGAGAAAACATGCGTTTTCCTCTATGGCGCTCCTTTTCAGTCTGCTGGAACTGACATTGTAGCTTGCTGTTGTGACAGAAGCTGTCACAGTCAGTTATTCAGGATTTATTTCACAACAATTTTATGCTCTAATAAGTGCAAAGTGGAAGGACGTCGCCAGCAATGACAATCTTTTACAGTTACCATTTCTTCTGTCGGACTATCAAACTTTTTTCGCGGTGAAAGTACAGCTGTTAAAGTTGCAAACATGTTGTCTGAAGTACCGACACTTTTTAAACATGACACCTGAAATAAATGGACACCTCGTTGTTTAGCCATTATGAATTAAAAATAGACCAGCAAATAAAAGGCAATAGTTAATGATTAAACGAGTCTGGGGTGGTGTTGTCTGCATTCTCTGAAAACAGCATCCCTTGACTCTCTGTTGAGCTAGGAGATTTTAAGAGGACCTGGCTGCAGACATCGATGTCCAGAACTAAAAGTCCTTGACCAAAACCTGAACCATTATCGCTCAAAAAAAATATTTCAACTGGTGACCCAAACTGTTTTTTCTTGTTTTAAGCTTTAATTAAAAATTGCGGCCATAAAAAAAAAATAAAAAATCAGGTTCAGCCAATCATTATCCTTGTTAGGGTTATGTAATTATCATTTGCTTACACGCTATTATCACCATAATATGATTGTCTCAGTTTTATCTTTCAGTAATAAAAACAATGAAGTGAAAAGTGCTGATATGATGTTCCTGTACTGCTTGATTGAATGACCCACTTTCATGTTATCAACCCCAGACACCAATAAAACCAGACTGGAGAAACTGGGAAGGCAGAACTCCTCTGTGACAGACCGATTCTCCTTCTGGAGAAGTCTAGCAAAAATTCTCATCCCCTGAGTGGTTCTTCTCTTTATTAAGGAAAAAGTTTGTATTATAAACACATATAAACAATATGTTATCCCTGCCAATCCTCTCTGTGAAGTACGCCAGTCATGTGAGTTGGTCCTCTGGCCTGACCTATCCTCATAGGTCAGTGCACATGAATGTTTAACCACACTGAGTGCTGTGCTCCACAGGCAGATACAATTTTTCTTCCTCCTGAACTCCAGAAAGGTGTGAGCGTTCAGCGTCAGACTCCTTATTGTGGACGTAGCTGCTAATGGGCCTTATTTCTTCGAAACTGACCCGAGGTCAGTCACTCAAAAAGAACCTCAAACATAAAGCACACAGACTATTTCTGTTGTTGGCATATGATGCAGTTGTCATGACAACTACGGACACACAGTAGGATTTTATTGTTCATTTAGGTAGATCTTTTGGAGCTCAAAAGTAATTTGTATGCCTAAAAAACTGCCCCCCCCCACCTGCTGTAACATGATTTATCACACAAGTGAGTCTCCTTGTGAACTGTCCATATTTTTATAAAATGCTTAAAATTTGGATTCATTTTTATTTTACCTTTGTGGTCAGATTCAACAGAAAGCTGGACTGAGGAGGCCTTTTTACAACATGTTCCTCTTCTGAAAATGGGTAATTTACTCTTTCAGGGGATCATAAATTAATATTTGATAACACCTTCAGAATGGATTTAGTCAAAAATAGGCTTACTGTTCAAGGGATGACTCTTTGAATGTTACAAAGTAACAGGTGACACAGTCACTTTCCTTAATCACTGCATTTGTGTTGACCCACTTTGGCTGGCTGAGATGAACAAGAGTAACCTTTGGTTGCTTACAATATTGCATAGGGTAAGAATTTTATTCTCCGGTTCTTTTTACCTGGAAAATGTTTACCCACAGTAAATTGTTCGAGGTCACTTGCAAATCAAAGTATAGTTGACTTTGAAATAAACTCCTGGTAGCATATGTTTAGACACTAAACAAACAAAAACCAAATGAATAAAATACATAAATTGTATTATTTTATATGTATGAGAATCATCAGGTTTAAGGTCAAAACTGAGGCTAAATGTGTAGATTTTCTGCCCCCCCCCATTTGTAACTAAACCTCAAGAACTTTATTTAAAAATGTAATTAAGATTTTAAAAGTAGCTTCGTTACCGCCTTCAGTTTTATCAAAATGAACAATGCCACACATAACTTTTGCTTTTCAAAGTCTCTGGTCATTAACAATTAAACTTAATTTTGCCAACGTTTTTTTAATTTACATAAAATCAATGAAAAATGATCCACTTTTAACCTGTTGATGCCTGAATTTATTTCCTGTTATGAAAAAAATAAACACTTACGTTTTTGTTGTCATAGTTGCTAAATTAATATAAGTTTGGAGCAGAAGTGGTTTAATGCACATTTGCATCAATAGGCATTAAAGGGATAACACATGGTCTGTGTTTATAATATTAACTGTACAGGATATGGTTTACATTTTCTAAATAAGCAAAATACAAAAGTTAAAAAAATATTTTTTACATTTGCATTTCTCAAACAAGCAACCTTTTTTTGTAATTTTAGAGCAACACAACAAAATACTTTTCTGTCTGTGCATTGAACATGCAGCCACAGACACCAGGGCTAAATATACCTAAAATTTAATTCATTTCTGTCGGGCTTGTTGCAGGTACCATCTGGGCCAAATTGACTTCTTGTATGCACCATTTTCTCACACAAGAAATCATTTATGTATTCTCTTTAATGTTTAGAGGGTTCAGCGAAGCTAACCCATTCCTTATTAGCAAATATGCTGAAGACAGTGAGTGAGGTATGTCCTGAAAGCATTCAGCATTCTTTGATTAGCTCACTATAAGCTGTCAGTGTTACCACATTCTCCATGCTGAGAACCTAAGCAAGTCCAATTGCAGACTCTGCATTCTGCTGCCATCACCTTCCACCTGCACTGCTGTGTATCCGCTCTGCAGTTGCAGATAAATATGTTCAGCTCTGTTTGTGCTCCTTTCTGTCAGCAAGATTATGCAAAACTGCTTAAAATGACAAACTTTGGGAAAAAGGTTGAGCACGAACATAATTTACGGTTTCTTTCCAGACAATTTTGTCCTCAAAAATGGCAAATGATTAAAAAACAGTGATGAAATAAGATTTAGGCATTCTTTTATACCAAATATTTCAAGTTTCACTGATCTCATAAAGGTAAAGTTTTGACAAAAAGAACTGAATATTTTAAGGTTATTCCAATTTTATTTAAAAAGTAAAAAACAGCCCTACAAGGGTTCATTATGTGAGATAAACTTATATAAATAAATGAAAAAATAAAATAAATAAATAAATAATGGATCTGTACTATCAAATGTTCCAGATTGCATGTGTTTGCTGGGTGCAAATACTGGTTCCTTTGCAAATTCCGAATACTTGCTTTAATGATTACCGGTATATGTCACAAACTAAAATCTGAATAAATATCTTCACCCACCTCTCACCCTTTACATGCATTTCCTCTGTTCATAACAGTTTTCTTGTCAGCAGTACATACACTGTCAGATTGTACTTTGCTTGAAGGGCTTTGAGATTCCCCCAACTGTTTGCTCAACTTGATGAGTTCAGCGTTGAGAGCAGCAGCTTTGATGGACAGAGAGGAGGCTTCATCACTTCAGCAAAGATCTCGTTAACCTGCAGCACCCCAGCATCTCCTCTTGCTTTGCTTCAAGCAAGGGGAGATGCTCTCACTCACTATTCAAATGCACTGCTAGTGAAAAATACCTTTTATCAGCAGATCTACTATTATTGAGAAATAATGTGTGTTTGTGAACTTTACTAATATTCATTGACATCTTAACAGAGCTTGGAGCTAAAGTAAACAACTAAATGTACTAACATTTATTCACCCACGATCATCTTTTGTTCCATTTTAAAAGCATTCCCAGAGGTGTTTTAGTTATGATTATGCCGTTTTTAGCTAAAAATGTATAACTTGTGTTGTTTTCTAGGACATAGTTTCTGGAGAGTGGCAGCAGTTTTTACCTGTCATCCATCTGTTTACACTCTCTAACCCCTCACACACCCAATATACTGTAACATTACCAGTGCAACAAAAAAAGCCAGCACTATTGGATGGATCCACCCATGCATGTTTTAAGCCAGAGACTAGCTGAGACGAAAAAAAAAACTGAGAAGTACGTGGATCTATTTGTTTACTAGTGGATTCATCAGAACGAGCTTGTGACCCGTCCAACGTATTTTCTGTCACTAATAAGCTCTTTTTCAAACAAAATGTTTTTCATCTGCTCCTGATTCACAACAATTTGAATGAAAAAATACTCGGAAATGCAGTTTTAAGCTTAATTTTTTTTTAATACATGAGAAAAATGCCACCAGAACACCAAAAACATGATTTTAAGTAAATTACTAAATGTTTTTTTGTCTTAGATTAGTAATGGACTTATTTTATGATTTAGGTACAACTTATAATGTGGAAGTTTCACATATTTCTATACTTGAATGTGTTTTGACCTCCTGATTGAAGAAGCAAGTCCATTACTGAATTTATCTCTGAAAGGATGTTTTCCTGTGAGATTTTCCATCCTTGACCTTCTTGGTAAGACTTGACTGAGGAGCAGATCAAACACTAATAAAGCTGCACTCAACTAAAATGTCCTTTTTCTTTTTCCTGCTGAGAACTTTAACTCCTGTGTATTTTTCCCGCATTTATCATTTGTGGTTTGTTGCGGTGACATTTCAAACTGAAGGTCTGATAACGTACCAGCGGTCGGTCAGTCTCCAACCTACAACATTTTCCATCTTTAAGTTATTTGATGCAACTTTCTGGCCAAATTCACATAAATCCTTTGAAAAAATTTTTTGGAAAAAAATAAATATTTAAAATGAACTTTAATGTAAAAGAATATGTAAAAAAATGAAATGAAAAATAAAAGTTGTAAAAACAAAGAATTGGACATGGCTTTTGATGTTTTTTTGTACAACAAAAAGCAAGGTCTTGCTGCTGTTTCTTCTCAAAATGTTTTAGATGTATATTTGGTGATAAAATGAGTTTGAATTTCCTTAGGAATTTAATGGAGAGTTATATTGTAATACATTTTAAACTTTAAACCCTGATTACCTTTACAAGTTTCCTAAATCTAAAAGTTTTTAATTTCAGACTGATTTCTAGTTTCAAACTTTTTGTTTTATTCCATTTAAAAAAACTCTACCATATACATTTTAAAACAACCAATTGAGAAATCTCCAGCCTGTCTAAATGTTTCTTTTTTTTAAATATTTGTGTAGCTATTCTGCCAAGTTTGTTCCAGTGAGTTCTTCTGTTTGATAGAAAATGTCATATTGGTTTGGATCCAGTCTCATTTTTATGGCTCTGCAGTTTTTGCTGCTGTTTTTGGCATTTGTTACACTGCATCATCGTGGCAGCTGGGCACTAGTGCACACAAGGGAGCTCTTTGTGATTTTAGAACTCCAAGTCCTAACAAAAAAACTTAACATCCATGTCAAGCTATAAAAGGAGATAAAAAGGATGCAGAAGTGAGCAAAAAGAGTTTGTTGACGCAGATTTAAGCAAGAATCCAGAAAGGCAGCATCTCTGATAAAGACAGGTGGATGATCACAGGCCACAAAAATAGTAGAGCAGCATTGTTTTTCACTGAATTGTGGTCACAAAAACCTACACTGTACTACAGCATTCCTCCAACAGGTAGTGGGATCATTTGGAGGCTCCATGAAAGTGAGAATTTAAGGCAAAAATAGGAAGGAGGGATTGTTGTTAGGGATGTCCAAATCCGATCACATGATCAGAAATCGGGCCCGATCACGTATCCTTACACTCAATTGGTATCAGATGTTACATCCCGATCAGGGATCGGATATTCATTTTATTGGCACTTTTATTAGTACTAAACACTTTAAGCTTAATGTCAAAGATAAATAGTAGAAGTCTGCATATCATAAACATTCTTGCCGTAAAGGGCAGCAGATCCACAACTAGTTTGGGCAGAAGGTGCAAAAAAACAGGTTGTTAAAATTAGCAAGATATTCACAGATCTGGATTTCAGGACTCAATAACTCTTAATAAACGTTTTAAACTGATAGCCAGTGTCTCCTGCATTTTGCCTAAACTTAAACAACGAGAGACATTTCAACAGAAAGAAGATCCGATTTTTGTTTCTCTTGTGGAGAATGGCTCTCTCCCTGCTGCTGACAGAGAGATGGCAGTGAGGCGGCTGCCAAGGGACCGTCTAGAAAGTCCAAGCTAAGGGAAAAATTGATTTAAAAAAAAGGTAATCCGTAATCTGTCGAAAGCAACCAAAACTGAAAAAATATTTATGCTACATCAATGATTTTGAATTAAAATTATCATTAATTTATGAGAATTTTAAATGGAGATATGATCAAATAATATCAAAAATTGTTGCTCAGAAAATGCTAAAGCTATTGTCACCAAACTTTCTCACATTACTTTTTTTTTTTTTTTTTTTTTTTTTTTTTTTAACTTGTCCTGTCCAACAGCTAGGCAAACAGATGAGAGCTGAGGGCCTCTTGTGTTGGACATATTTTATTTTAACAAGAGGGGTTATTCATCTTCAGACAAACCAAAGGTATGTCTGAATAAACCCCTTTTGTAATTGAGGCCAAAATTTATTAATTTCAATCATGTTTGAAAATCTTTGGTGTTGGACCGGACGGAAAAGGAAAGAGGGGAAGAAGAGAGAGGGACGTTAGAGAGAGGGGGGGGTAGGAGGGTGATAATAGGAGGGGAAGGGGGGTAAGACCATGAAGCAGCATAGAGCAGACAGGTTTACTGGTTGTTTATCGTTACGGTACGGTTCAAATGTAGTACAAAAAGGGCGGGGCCTGTTCACACACACTCAAATATTATCAACACACCTGCTAGCCGCAAAAATGTCCACATGTCAACATGCACACAAAACAGATAGTGTTCACGAACGCATACCTATGCCTTTAAACCAACTAGTGTGAAATCTTTCATTCATTCAATCATGCAAACTATTAGTGCAAAGGTGAGCTAACACCTGTGCTCAGGTGAGTGTTTATGTTCTTCTAAAATGGATGGTGGAATGTGAAAAGAAGGAGGAGGAGCGCCCAGCCACCCCCACACCCATACCCCCGCCGCAGCAGCAGCGGCAGCCGGAATTCCCCCAACGCCACACGGGAACAGGAAGGGAACAACCGCCCCCCGGGCGACCAAGACCGCCACCCAGGCCAGGGCCAGCCGGACCGCCGCGAGGCCCCCAGAGCCAGAGAGCAGGGAGGCGCAGAGGGAAAGAGAGCGCCGCCCCAGCCCAGCCAGGAAAGCAGCCCCCCGCCGCGCCGGAAGAGCCCAACGCAGGGCCCCACCGGAGAGGGACGCCCACAGCCCCAGACGAGCACCCCACCACCACCCAGGAGTTCCGGGCATCCCCCCGCCCCGACCCCAGGTACGAGCCAGGACCCCCCAAGGGAGACCCGCTCCGCACTCCAGGCAGCCACCCACCCGGCCCACGGTTGGTCCAGGTAGGAGCAAGGCAGGGGCCCGCCGCCCCCGCCCAGGAGGGGGGAACCCCGGGGAAAAAAGGGCGGCCCACAAGGGATGTTATAAATATGGCCCGACCAGGCTCGGCCATGTTGGAAGTTTGGCGGGGCCCAGCGCCCAGGGGCAAGGACCAGGACCGACCCCCCAGGGACACGAACACCCCCGGCTCAGGTGTAATATGAACCCCCCCACCGTGCGGAGAGAGCACCGCCGGGCCCAGGGAGCCGGCACCCAAGGGACACGGCCGCCATCGCCAATGGGCCCGCACCCCCCACCAGGGAAGGGGTAGGGGACAGATGGACCCAGGTCCCACCTTCCTTGTAAAATGTGTGTGCGTGTATGGGTGTTTGAGAGGTTGTTTGTGTGCATGTGTGTGTGTTTATGTTTGAATGTATATATTGAAGGGGGAGGGGTGTGTGTACTAAGGGGGGTGCAGTTAAAATTGGCGAGTAGGGCACTAAGGGGACATCTCCTGATTACTCACAGTGATGTCCCCTCACCCTCCACACCAAGGGGCCCTAAATGTCTAAGGTGCGGTTAAAATTGGCGGGTAGGGTGCCAGGAGGACATCTGCTGCTTGCTTGCAGTGATGTCCAAGCACCCCCCCTACCAAGGACCCTACATGTCTAAGGTGCAAATAAAACCGAAAGAGGGGGGGCCCACTCCATACGGCAACCATAGGAGGGGGGCCACTCCCAAGTAGCCCCCCCCCCCAAGGCGCATCGCAGGCTAGACCCCCCACCCCCTCACCCTAATATGAGGTTATATAAGGAAGGGGGTAAGTTGGGGACAGCTGGTAGACTGTCCCCCGGTGGTCAAACAGCCGTCCCCCAGCCCACCCCCAGCAAAGGGGCCAGGGCCACCCAGCCCAGGGGCCCACCCCCGGAGGCGCCGACACCCCAGGCCCGGCACCACCCACCCCACACAGAGAGAGAGGAGCCAGAAAGCGTCGCCCCCCCCCGGAGCAAGCCCAGGCCCCCACCCCCAGACGCCGGCCCTAGAAGAGCTCTGGTCAGGCCTCGACGGGACCGAGGAGGCCAACCGGCCGAGGCAACCACTGATTGCCTCAGCGGAGACCCCGACCCGCTAGCCCCCCCGACCCGTACTAATAATGGGCCCCCCCTCCCCCCCAGAACGCCCCCCCCACAGGACAGGGCCGACAAGCCCCCCACCCCACCCCACCCCAGACCCCGCAGCCGAAGCGGGTGACACCCAGAGCGACCGGGGGCCCCGAGAGGGTGGTCCCGTCCCGTCCCAGAGCCAGGGAAGGGCCGATCCCAGCCCCAGGTGCAGATGGGCAGCCCATCCGAGCAGGGCCCCCCGCCAACCCCCCCCAGCACAGGCAAAGAGACCACCCCCCCAAGCCAAGCCAGACCACCACCCCACCCCCCACCACGCACCCCCACACCCAAGCCCAGAGGACCACGCAGCGCCCCAGCCCGCCCCACCCAGGCACCGGACCCGACCCCCCGACCAACGGAGCCCCCCACCGCCCCCGCCAGGCACCGGAAGCCCCGACCCCCACCCCAAACCACGGCAGAAGGGCAAGGAGCAGCGACGACCAAGCCCCCCACCCCCTAAGTCATGGAGTCAACCACAGGAGACCAGAGAGACTGAATTCTTTCAAAGTTACTTGAGCTTTGGGCTGACATTTTTTCCAAGCTGATATGATAAAACAGCAGATTTCTGTGTTGACTTATGTTGATATTTTTCTTGTTTTTCCAATTTATTAAAATAGTTTTTTTGGCAATACAAAGAGTTATGAAAATGATAGATGCTAATCCTTCTTCTATATCGATGGCACTCATGTCACCAAGCACACAAAGTGACGGTGAGGCAGTGATTGAAACCTTAAGCCAGACTGATAAATCGGCACATACCTGCTGCCAGAGAGCCTGGACAGGAGTGCAGAACCACAGTGCGTGCATGTAGCTGTCGGGTAGATTATTATCACAGTGCTCGCAAATGTCTGAGTTACTGAGACCCATCTTGAACATCCTCTGTCCAGTGTAGTAAATTCTGTGAAGAGTTTTGAGATGGATTAGCTGCAGATTTGGACTTTTTGTCAGTTTAAAGGTGTTTAGACAAAGTTCTGACCAGAAGCTTTCATCTGTGCTGATGCTCAAATCTGCATCCCATTTTTTTGTTGGAAGGGCAATATTGTTATCTAAATTACATAAAAGTTTGTATATTTTGGAGAGAGTTCTATTCATTGAAAAATTAATCAGAGTGGTAACTACATCTGGTAGCTTTAAATCGTCGTCTTTAATTTTATACTTTTTAGTAATACTTGATTTAAGTTGCTGATATTCCAAGAAGTTATTTATTCCATGTTTGTCTTGAAGTTCCTGGGGGGTTATGAATCTTCTATCAATAATTACGTGCTCTAGTTGTTTTATGCCCCCTGCATGCCAAGCTGGGAAGTGAATCATTTTTTTGTTAATAAGGATGTCCGGGTTGTTCCAGATGGGTGTCATTTTGCACGGTTGAATTGATGATTTTGATATTTTGAGAAATTCCCACCAGGCTGTTAAGGTGGCATTTATATTAATGCTTTTGAAACAATCCTGTTTTTTAACTGTTTGGCTAATAAATGGTAGCTGTGACAGGTTGATCTTTCCACATAACGCCTGTTCCAAGTCTAACCATGAGTTGGTTTCTGGATTATTTTTTAACCATTTTAAGATGTATTGTAATCTATTTGCAAGAAAGTATTTGTGGAAGTTAGGTAATTCTAATCCTCCACAGTTTTTTGCAGATTTTAAAGTTTTTAGACTAATTCTTGCAGGTTTGTTGTTCCATAGAAAGCTTGATATGGATGAGTCTAATGTTTTGAACCATTTTAATGGCGGTTGTGTGGGAATCATTGAGAAGAGATAATTAACCTTGGGTAAGATTTTCATTTTAACCGTGGCTACCTTGCCCATAAGGGACAAAGGCAGGTTGGTCCAGCGTGTTAGATCGTCCTGTATGCTTTTCAGTAATGGGGTGTGGTTTAGCTGCACCAGTTCTGATAGTTTGGGGGAAAAGTAGATACCCAGATATTTGATATTTCCTGTTTTAACTGGAATTGTGAGTCTTTGTTCCATATTCCTGTTGAGTGGTAATAAAACAGACTTATTCCAATTAATGGAATAGTCTGATATGGAGGAGAATTCATTTATGATCATTGCTGTTTCATTTACAGAATGTAAATTCCTTAAAAACAGTAATATGTCATCCGCATAAAGACTAATTTTATGATGGCTGTGTTTGGTTTTTATTCCTATAATGCTCTCATTCTGTCTTATTGCTGCAGCTAAAGGCTCAATGAATATAGCAAAAAGAGAAGGAGAGAGTGGGCAGCCCTGTCTGGTTCCTCTTCCAAGAAAAAACCTGTTTGAGGTCTGTTTATTAGTTCTAACTGATGCATTGGGGTTGTGATATAATATTTTGATCCAATTGATGAATGCTTCTCCAAAACCAAACTTCTGGAGGGCAGCAATAAGGAACTTCCAATTAACTCTGTCAAAGGCTTTTTCAGCATCCAGCGATAGTACCGTCATTTCCTGGTTTTTAATGGTGGCAAAGTCTATTATATTAACTAGTCTACGGACATTATCATCCGAGTGTCTGCCTTTGATGAATCCAGTCTGGTCGAAGTGAATTATGTGAGGAGTGATTTTTTCTATTCTCTGTGCTAGTGCTTTGCAGATAATTTTTACATCTGCATTGATTAGAGAAATAGGGCGATAGCTTGAAGGACTAGTGGGATCTTTGTCTGGTTTTAGAAGAAGAATTATGTTGGCTGAGTTCATGTTAGGTGGCATTGATTGGCTCTCATTAATAGATGTGACAGTTTTATAAAATGTTGGTGCCAGTTGTTCCCAGAATTCTTTATAAAACTCAGCAGGAAAGCCGTCAGGCCCTGGTGCTTTACCATTGGGCATAAGTAACAGAGCTTCATGAAGTTCAGACGGCGAGAGCGGAGAATCTAAGTTTGTGATTTGATCCTCATTTAGCCTGGGTAGGTTTACATTATTAAGAAATGAGTCAATACTTTGCTCTGACGGATTGATCTGCGGTGTGTACAGGTTTTTATAAAAGTTTTCAAATGCGTTATTAATTTTGACCGGGTCATGGGTGACATTTCCTGTTTGGTCCATAATAGAGGTGATTGATGATTTTTCTCTGTTAATTTTAAGCTGATTAGCCAGAAATTTGCCAGATTTATTAGAGTTTTCAAATCTTTCAAGTCGTAGCCTTTGTATTTGAAATTGTGTTTGTTTATTAATGATGTCATTTAACTGCAGCTTTAAATTTTTCAGATCTCTCAGAATGTGTTCCTGTGCAGAAGCAGCATAAGCAGTCTCCAGGGTTTTGATTTTATTTTCTAATTCTAATAAATCTGCTTTCTCTTTGCGTTTTTTGTGCGTTGAATAAGAAATGATTTTCCCTCTCATGACTGCCTTTGCTGTTTCCCAAAGAACGCACGGTGGGATGTCTGGAGTATTGTTGAAGTCTAAGAAGGTTGCCCACTCTTTTTTAAAGAATTCAAGAAATTCCTGGTCCTTTAACAGAGACGTATTAAACCTCCAGGTTGTACCAGAGGGTGTGGATTTTTCCCTAGAAATGTTTACAGAGACTGGTGCATGATCACTGATAATAATTGGATGGATATTGGAGCTTTGAATATTTTTTAAAAGAGAGTTACTGATTAATAAATAGTCTAAACGGGAGTGTGAATAGTGAACTGGAGAAAAAAAGGTGAACCCTTTAGTGTTTGGGTGACATGAGCGCCACGCGTCGCAGAGACCCAGATCATTCATGTACTGCTTTAGAATACTTGCAGATCACCATGTACGCTGATTTGCTGCTGTGCTGAGTCTGTCAAGTTCAGGGTCCAAAACAAGGTTGAAGTCTCCTCCTATAATGATTGTGGAGTCAGAGTGAACTGAGAGTGAGGTGAAGAATCTGTGAAAGAAGGAAGAGTCGTCAACATTAGGACCATAAATACTCACCATACAAAAGTCCTTATTCTGAATGGATATATTAATGATTACAAATCTGCCTTCTGGGTCAGTAACTGTATCCTTATGAGTAAAATTAAGATTTTTATTAATTAAAACAGCAACTCCTCGTTGTTTGGAGTTGTAACTGGCAGAGTATATAACTGGAAATTGTAAGCAGCACATAAGGTGATCCAAAGAATTTGATAAATGGGTCTCCTGCAGTAGAGCTATATCTGCTTTTAGACCATCCAGGTGATTTAACACTTTCAGTCTCTTTGGCTCAGAGCCAAGTCCACGCACATTCCAGCTAACGATGTTAAGACTGTTCATAACTGCTCTGACTGAAAAGGTGTAAAGCTAAGTAGTGCTTGTGTACCAGTCCGTGTGCGCGTGCCCGCATTGAGAAGCGCTGTGCGCGTGAACGTTTTCTGGCTATGTGAGCTGCGTGTCGCGTGCGTCCTATGAGAGCCTGTGTGAGGTGATTGCAGTATGTCGGCGTGTGTGTGCGGGATCGCATGTGCACGCCCCTGTGTGCGCTTGTGTGTGCGCGCGCCCGTTCCGTGCATAAATAAATACTTACCGAGGATGAGTTGCTTCCAGGTGATTTACATATAATGAGGGGGGAGAGGGGGGGGGGAGAGTAAAGGAAAGAAAAAAAGAGATAGAAGGGAAAACGAAAACAACAACAAAACAACAATAGAAACATGAGTGGGACTGAGGTGACGAAGAAAAAAAAAAAGACTGTTTTCCTGCGATCGAGGTGTGGATTATTGATGATCCGGTTTTCCATTCATTGAAGTAAGTTTAGCGGGTTTCTTCTGGGCAGCGCAGATGTTCTCAGCGCGGATCTGAAAGCCTTCAGCACAGCCAGGGGGTGATCTCCGGGTCCCGGAACAGCCGGCCGTCCACGTAAAGTTTGTCAACGGCCACAATCGCTCTCGAACCAGCAGCAAGATGCTTCCTCCTCAGCGGGAACAGGATCTTCCTTCTACGGAGGATTACTGCCGGGAACTGGTCATTAACGCTGTAATGCGTGCCTCTCAGTTCCCGTCCGCGGCCCTTCACCAACTCCTTCTGTTTGAAATGTTCGAATTTAGCCACAATAGGACGCGGGCGCTGGTGGTCGGACCTTCTTCCTCCGAGGCGGTGAACCCTGTGGAAGGAGATCTTCTGCACCTCCTCCTTGGGGAGCTTCAGGTGGACCTGTAAAAAGGATCTGACGGTGGCCTCGGGGTCTTCTCCTACCTCCTCTGGAACCCCCGCGACCACTAGATTGTCCCTCATGCTCCTCGACTGAAGATCCAGGAGGGTTTCCTTTATGGATCGGTTCTCCTCGGAGAGACGGGCGGTGTCATTGCTCAGGGTCTTCACGGTCTCTCTGAGGGCCTGGTTCTCCGCTGCGAGCTCCCGCACCTGCTGCTGGCTGAATTCCAGAGACTCCCGCAGACCTTGAAATTCTCTATGGAGGATCTCCAGCAAATTGAGGCGGCCATCAAAGCTGGAGAGCTTTTTGTCAATCGAATCCAGGATATCGCTCATTCCGCTGCCCGGAGAGGACACAGCCCCGGGAGAGTCCTCAGGCCGTTCACGCTTGGCGGAGGGGGTGGTGGTGGCGGTTCTGGGCTTCACCATGTTGCAGGTATTAAAACACTCGTCAATGAAATTCTCCAGGTCCTCCAGGCTGACAGAAGCTTAATACTCTTAACAGGTTGTGTTAGTTAGCAGGAAATATTTTAATATGGCGGAAAAATGAAACAAGATCGAAAATGTTTGTTCAAATGCTTACGCGCCGCCAAGTCGACTCACCACACTCGTCTCGCTGGGTCTCGCGATACTACAGCATCACCCCCGACATGAACCAACTTTCTCACATTACTAATTATCACTTATTTTTTACTAGTTTACTGATTTTTCTAGTTGATTGCTTGATTGTTCAAGCTGCTTCACAGATTTACTCTGTGAGTGTTCAATGCTGAGAGAAGGTTGATAAAAGAAAAATTAAGGACTAACTTGGATCTGTTTATTCAATTTGTTGAATTTAAACGTGTTATAAAAGCATTGGATCATGATCATGACTGTGTCGACAGATCCTTAAAATCAAATTATTTGGAACTGGATCTGGCCCCAAAAAAATGGATTGGGGCATCCCAATCATTGTGTCTGTCAACACTTTCTGAAAAGGTGAATCAAATTTAATGCCGTAGCAAGTCCCCCTTTACAACTTAACACCACTCAGGATTCAGCAGCAGTGATGCACAGTGTTGTGATGGACAGCACTATTGCATCAAATCGAGACAGACATGGTTTAAATATCAGCTGGGGCTTTTCTTTGCTTAGATTTTTCCCCAAGAATTTTTGTTTGGGTTTGAGAGAAAACCAACCTGATACTTCAATCCAGTCGCCTTTAGGGTTGAGGAGGTTTGTTTGTCCTGGTTGTTGTTTGTCCAAACAGGACCTGATGAAGGGGTTTGTGTTATCAGTTTGGCCCAGCAATTTGCTGATGATGGCTGGATGGGCATTGGCGGGGGGGGGGGGGGGGGCACTGCCCCTCCCCAAATGTGATGGCCCACAAAAGCAAACTAACAAAAGCTAAAAAAACAACAAAAACAGCAAAAAAGTGAAATAAATAAAAGACAAAAAAATGCAAGGACTGATGAATGAACAGATGGACAAAAAGACAAACATAAAAATAAAGCAAAAAAAGGTAGCCTCATCAGGGTACAAACCAGTGTGCTGCTTGTGCCTGTCCCAAGCCTGGTAAATGCAGAGGGGGTGTCAGGAAAAGCATCCAACATACAACTTATAAGACATATGACATAGATAAAAGATACGTATATAGATAGATAAACTGATATGATGATAGTATTTTTTTCTATGCATTTTGTTGGCTTGACACCCCAAACTCTCAGCTTACTTAGACTCACCCCTCAGATATTCCACCTGCACTGCATAATGGAGGTAGCTAAATCCAGGCCATTGAGGGAACACTGTAAATCCCATTTTTGATTTAAACAGAACTAAATAAACTAAAGAAAAGAAAAAAAGACATTGGTAATTATACCTGTCTTACTGCAATGGTAAAAATACATTTAAGGTTTTTATTTTATTTTTTAAAGTTCTTAAATCCAGATATTTTGGTCAAACTTTTTGTACTTGGTGTGCATAAAAATCTACTCATCCCCTCCACTTTATGTATTTGTGCAAATCAAGATATACAGTATAGTGAGTGTAGAGTACACGTGTCAAATGCTTTAAAACGAAAAAGTGTTGTTATTGCACTAAACATTTAACGGAAGTTGAATTTGTCTACAAAGGACAATTACAAATTTTGGCATTGTTTGCTTTAGATAAAAATAAAAAGACAATTACTTGGGGGCGACAGTGGCTCAGGTGGTTGAGCCGGTCGTCCAATGATCGAAGGGTTGGCGGTTCGATCCCCGCTCCCACCAGCCAAAAATGTCGTTGTGTCCTTGGGCAAGACACTTCACCCTCCTTGCCTCCAGTGCGGCCCCACTGGTGTGTGAATGCGCATGAATGATCACGGTGGTGGTCAGAGGGGCCGTAGGCGCAAACTGGCAGCCACACCTCTGTCAGTCTGCCCCAGCTGTGGCTACAACTGTAGCTTACCATCCCCAGGTATGAATGAGGAGTGAATGAATAATGGACACAATGTAAGCGCTTTGGGTGTCTTGAAAAGCGCAGATAAATCCAATCCATTATTATTACTTAAAAATGGATTTATGTGGAGCTACAAACATTTTGGCATGGGTGTTAGATCTGGCCGTGTGCAGTCCAGTAGAGAAGTATAAAAGATTTGACACATTCTCTTAAATTAAGCAGAAAATGTTTTAAAAAATGTAGAAGGAAACAAACAAACAAACAAACAAAAAAAAAGACAGAAAAATACAGTTGGGTAGGAAGGCGTACAATGAGCTTTTTTATCTCAGTGTCAAGGTTATGGTTTTAGCCAAATGCATTGTATTTACTTCAGCTGTAAGTAAACACATTTTTTCTTATTTATGAAATGTGAAACGGAGCTTTTTCGACCATTCATTAAAAAATGAACACTAAGCCACAGCACAATGCAATAATCAGAATATCTTGCCTGTTTTTTGTAGACGGATAATACTTCCAGATTTGTAAACATCCCCAAAAAACATAAGATTTACTGTAAGACTCAATATTTAGGATTTACATTATAAAACTCTAAAGGTGATGTGACCTAAAAGGAGCCACATTATTTTCCTAAGGCTTAAACGTCAGGAAAAAAACAAAATTCTGGCTGACCAGGTGGATGGTTGATCCCGGAAAGTAGTGAAAAAGAGTCCTTCTTTTAGGTTCTAGATGGACAGTACGCAGGAAGAGAACTTCATGGCCTGTGCTGAACTGTCTCCCAGGAAGCCATTATATTCTGACAGTTTTGAAAGATTTGCAGCACATAGCTTTTCAAACTTCCTTTCAGACCTCTTTTTTGTCTTTTAATGACTCTAGCGGGGTCATTACGCCACATGGAGGCTTTATGAATTACTCACTGTTCTGTAAGAGCTGAAAAAAAAACCATCTAAAATATTAAGACGGAAGGTGTTAAAAGTCAAAGAGTATATCCTCGGTGGGGAGACGAGGCAGTGCAGAGATACTCGAGGCAGCGGCTCAGGTAGACCACTGAAGCTGAGAAACAACTAAAAATGACATTGGAAGGCTTTTTTTTTTTTTTTTTTTTATTCTCTGTGATTCTTAATATATTTCCTGTTTGTTATTGTTTTTTTTTTAATATTTAAAAGACATTTTATTTTGATGTATGGAGTTGAGTTTTTAGCTTAAAGACCCACACTGATGAAAATGGTGATTAGGGTGTTTTTAATATCTTCTTGTAATATGTTTCTCATTTTTTACTTTTTTTCTTTTTTTTTTAAATCCCTGTGAATCTGGAGCAGACAAAAAAAAATCTGTAAATAAATAAATAAACAAGGGAAAGTGTGTTTTCCACCGAGTGTGGAAAACACAATAGGCGGGCCGCAAGCTTCCTGCTCCACTCTATACTGATACATCAGACGACTAGATTCATGTATGTCTTCGTTTTCCTCGTCCGAGCTTCAAACTTCATGGCTGGATAGCATAAGTGATTGGCACATTACCACACATGACACATACCACACTTTTGAAACTCAATAAATTTCTGATAACTTTTTGCACACATTTTTGATACTAGTTACTGGTAATTTCTTATTGAATTTTTTTGTCAAGCATATTATCTGTTAGCCTAAAAATAAATACCATCAAAAACTGTCCAGGTAGCAGCTTCATTGGGCTGTTTTGGCCCAAAACATTGGAGTACCTTCCCTAATAATCCAAAATATTAAGAAATGACACATGCACTTTTATTTTCTCATTTATTCAGTAGTAATCTATAATTTCATGGAGTAATCAATAACAAAATTGGTGATGTACGGAATCAACACTCCCATCACTAGATGGCTTCACGATTACTCTCCATTTTTGTTTTACTGGTAATGTTAGTCGAGAGGTGTCAGGGGCCGTGAGCTAGCAGGACAGCAGAGGGGAAGAAAGGCAGGATTTCTCTGCACCATTGGTTCTGCCCACATCTTTTATTGGGTAAAAAAAAGTATCATAGTTAAAATTCCAAAATATCAAAACATGCACAGAGTGGGACTTTAAGAAAATCTCAGAAGTCTATTATTCCAAAATGTGTTAAAAAATGCTTTTTTTTTAAGGAGCGGGACAAAAATAAACCAGGGTTACAGACACCAGCTCAAAATCAGAGAGACGCAGTGATTTCTTGACAAGAGTGGAGAAGCATGTTTGTGGCTTAGAGAGACCACAGTAAGTCCCATCCATGCTCATCCAAAGGAAACAGTCGGGTACACTCCAGAGATGAAGCTGGATAAACACACATGCTTGTGTGCGTTCAAAGAGAAGAATAATTTTGATCCCATGTTGACAGGTTTAAAAATATTCAGCAAGTCAACATTTCCAGGAGATGTGCATGGTTCCAAGATGATGTATCTGCACAGTCAAAAAGAAAAAAACAAAAAAACATCCAGAGTGTGTGCAAAGACCCATACATATGAAATACCTTCAGGGGCTTGGCTGTAACACATGCAGCCACAAACACTTAGACAGACAAATGTGTAAAATGCCTGGGGCTTTCAGATGAGAGGAGCAGCAGGTCAATATGGTGCTTTATGGTTGTGAGGTCTCAGGCAGACAGACCTGTCAGGATTCACACTTTTCACATGCTTTCCCGTGTTCCCAGCAGAGACGTGGGATTGGGTGAACATGTTTCAGAGAGTTGCTGAATTTTATGTTTATTTCTTTTTCTTTGAGCAATTTAGACCTTGTTCAAAATTCTCAAACTTCTGAACAGCTTAACTGACATCTCGTATTTAAAAAAAAAAACTAAGGAAATTGGTGTTATTTATTAGATAATCTTTATTATTTATTTTTGCCCCAGTTGTTCCCATTCAAATAATGCTACTGCAAATCATCTGCCTCCACCTAACCTTTACATCTTCCCGTCCTTTTTTCACTGCATCCATAAATCTCATTCTTGTCTTCTTCTAAGCCTCCTGCGTGGCAATTCTAACCTCTACATTCTTTGAAATGTCAAAATCATTTCAGTCTGGCTTGCCTGGACCTATTTCTAAAACAAAAAAAAACAAAAAACATTAGCTGCCAGTCTGATCTTTTCATTTCTAATCTCAGTTGCTTTCATTACTCTACCAGAGAACCTCGACAGCCTACTGCCTCCAGATCTGTCCGCCCTCCTTTCCTCTGTGCCACTATGTCAAAATTTTTCAGTATTGGTGGTCTTATCGCTGTCTTGTGCATTTTTTTTTTTTTTGCCGACATGCTTGGCACTGTTTAAACCAGACACTTGTATTTTCAACAGTTTCAACCTGCTTGGACACTCCCCACTTCTTTTTTGTTCCCCCTTTTTGTTGCTTTGGACCATTGATCCTCAAGAACTAAAAGTTCTCCAGCATCATTAGCTCTGCTCTCGGTAACTTCACTGTTCCATCTGAGTCTTTCCATTTATGCATGCTTTTTTGGTCTTGATGGGGTTATTGTTCACTCCATTTTTTTCAAGTCAAAACACCAAGTGAAAAACAGGGGGGTTGACATGTAAGGATGCTGCAGAATTTCGGCTTGTTTGGACCCCACGAGGTGAAACGTAACACGTGGTAAGTGCTTTGTGAAGTATTTGTAAGGCTAATGGAAGTAACAAACACTTATGACCTACGGGTGATTCTGTCGTATGGTGCCCTTACGTCTGACTACCCACAAATGCAGCATGCACGGGTCATACATGTCACATTTAAGTTCCCTTTGGACGCCTGTGGGATGCCCACACAAACTACACTTTGTTCAAATTGTCACATTTTTAACTGTCAGGCTGCACGCAAACAGCCCTAACGGACTGCACACATGACACGAACAGCACTCATGGGTCCTCTGCCCTGTCTGCAAGATTTTAGGGCAGGGGTCGGGAACCTTTTTGGCCGAGAGAGCCATAAACGTCACATGTTTTTAAATGTAATTTCGAAAGAGCCATACAACACTGTAGTGTCCCTTTCCCGCACTGAGGGAAGGAGACTTAACCTCTTTTAAGGTCCTTTATTCTGGTTACTGTATATGGAAGCGATTCTGTAGCATGATTAAAAATAAAAGTCAAAACCAGAAATGCTTTTTCATTTTCAAAATGAAGCTGCATTTTTGACTCAAAATTAAAAGTAAAACTCAATACTTTTAAATGCTTTTTCATTTTCTACTTAAAAACCACTTATTCTGTGTCATAATTAAAACGAAAATGCAAAGAGGGGATTGCATTTTCATTTTCGCATCCATCCTGCAAATAGTGTCGCATTATTCAATTCGAAAAAGCCTTTCCTGCTGGGATGCGGGGCGAGTGCTTTCTCCGTGTGTCCGGCTGCTGAGAGACACATACTAGGAGTAGTGGAGCTTTGTGTTAGTGGCAGAGAAGAGGGCTTTGTGATGGTTGTGCATTCCTGATGATTGTACACAGCTTCTCAGGACTACGTAGCAGCACTTCCACCTTCCACGGTCCTCCTTCGGACGCACCGCGGTTCGTCCAAACCCCCCCCCACAAACTTTTTTTATTTTGGACCGGCAGCCGCCTTCGCATAACGGAGAGCGAAGCCCCGTGACCTGAAGCTCCCAATCGCCAAAGGCGAAATTGCTGCTACGTTCTGAGAAAGCATCATATGAATTTGTGTTTCCAGTGGTGTCCAGAACAAAATAAAGGCTGATGTAATTCCCACATATTTTAATTATGACATAGAATAAGCGGTTTTTAAGTAGAAAATGAAAAAGCCTTTTGAAGTATTGCTTTTTTTTTTTTAATCTTGAGTCATTTGATGCTGTTACATTTAGAAAATTAAAAAGCATTTCTGTTAATACATTTTAATTGTCAAATTAGACATTTCTAAATGAATTTTGCTACACATTTACCAGAGAACTTTTTGAAAATGAAATGTCAAATATCATTTTCATTATCATTTTAATTAAGTGACAGAATAAGCGGTGCTGAAGAAGAAAAGAAAAAAGCATTTTGGTGGATTGCTTTTTCATTTTAATTTTGAGTCAAAAACTGCAGTTACATTTTGAAAATGAAAAAGCATTTCTGATTTTGACTTTTCTTTCTAATTATGCTACAGAATCGCTTCCATAACCGCCAGACCGCAACGAACGCTGTGCAATTAATTCAGCAACTCCTCAATCTCTCCCGTCGAGACAAGAGCGCTTCTCCCAACTTTATATTCCATCACTGCCACATGAGCCCTCCCATTTCCCTTATTCGGCCCATAGCTGAACCCCATTGGTCCAAACTCCCCAACAACAGGCTGAGCGACAGAACTGAGGGCCAATCAGATCTCTGCATGATGCGTTCAATGAACTCCGGAACTTATAACGTGACCCAACAGCCACCCAGTTAAACTCAGTCCGCTACAATATGTTTAAAATTAATATACAAGTGAATGTGTGCATTTGATGTCATTTCAACACTTTTAAAGTACAACAACTCTGTGGATTCTTTTTGATAACATTGTTATGCTGTTGCTAAGAAATTATGAATATTTCTTAGCATTAATGTGACTTTTGGTGCCGCATGGTGGTTTTACGGATGGTCTTGTCCGGTTGATATGTGGTGAGTTTGAGCCTCACTTGTATACACTTGTAAAGGCAGTTTTGACTCAGGGTCATTCATTCATTCATTCATCTTCTTTACCGTTTATTCCCTTTCGGGGTCACGGGGTTGCCGGAGCCTATCCCACTTGCCACTTGGGCGAAGGCAAGGGATGCCCTGGACTGGTTGCCAGTCTGTCGCAGGGTAGAATGTCCTCAATCACACATCCATTCACTCTCACACCTATGGACAATTTAGAGTTGCCAATCAATCTATGTAGCATGTTTTTGGACGGTGGGAGGAAGCCGGAGATCCCGGAGAAAACCCACGCATACACGGGGAGAACATGCAAACTCCACACAGAAAGGTCCCCCATTGATGTTGTGTTTTTCATGTCCCCCAGCCAGGACTTGAACCGGGGGCCTTCTTGCTGTGAGGCAGGAGCGCTAACCACTGCGCCACCGAAAACATACATACATAATAGAAAATGCTATTTGGCATCCTCATGGGTGCAACTTTAACATACAACATAAGCAAACCTTTTTCATGATTTACACAATGAAAATATGGGCCAAGAGTAGAATTCTAGCAAAGTTGTACTAAGATACCAGTTTTTTTTTATTCCAGTCACTATAAAACACATTCTGTTTCAATGGCCTATTTCAGAGGTCTGCAACCTTTATTCCTAAAAAAAGTCATTTGGTCCATTTATTAACTGACCAAAATGAGAGCCTTCCTTAAAGAATGTACCATTTAAAAATGTACAAATATTAAACATATTATAATTTTCTTTGTATAACAATTTTAACTTTCCCTTCAAAATAAAATACACCCTGTGTCAAAAAGGAACATCCTGCTGCAGAAGATTTATTTGAATTAATATTGCCAGAAAGTCAAATAAAAAAATAGCATTTTTCCACCATTGTTACTTTGCTGCACCGTTGTCCTTTTTCTCCTTATCCTGTAAACACAGAAATGTTGGTGAAGAATCTATGTGTGCTTATTACAGTTATTTTTAACAGTGACCTGACATGTTAAAAATAAAAACAATATAAATGACAAAACTTAATTAACAAAAATTATTTCACTACATACCGGTACTCTTAATTTATTGAAATCGCTAGCATTTTTCTTAATAGTCAAAAGGGCCACAATGGAGGGACAAAGGAGCCACATGTGGCTCCAGAGCCTCAGGTTACAGACCCCTTGCTTAACTGTTTCTGTCTAAATTCCTGCACACAGTAAGGCTTGTAGATGGATATCAGAACAAATACTACAGGTGATCCAATTAAAACTTTGTCATTTTTAAATTGGTCTTAATTTTGACATAAAAGATTTAATCTGCTTTTGAAGATGTTAACTTTTTTAGGAATGTGGTTCCTTTCATTCCATTTTCAGTCAAATGACATCCTGCATAGAAGTTCAGCGGTAACATTCTCTTTTTTTGGCCTTTGAGTTTATTGGATTTGGTGCTACATTATTGGCCTTAGTGTTCAATAGTTAGCAAAAAATTTCAAAGGGTTGAACAGCCCAGTGTGTGAATTACATCCATTCTGCTGTGTTGGTTTGAATTACAGGGAGTAGGTGGTAAAATAGAAAAAAAGATGTGTGCCTTTGTGCTCTAGGAGTATGATCTGATTTAATGACAGAAGAAAAGTTCAACCAAGTTAGCTGGTGATTTCTGTCAAGCCAATATGTTATCAAAGTGATGGTTCAAGGAGGTGGAGGCAATACTCAGAAATGCAATTTTAAGCTTAATTTTCTTTACAGATGTCATCCATTGTTAGAAAAAAATCCACAAGAACAAATTAATTACACAATTTTCTTTTTTAGAGTGAGTCTAAAATTATTTCAATTAATTGAATTCAGTTGTACCATTTTCAGTGGTACATTTCATCTGTGTAAGCCAACTCAGAAATTTAGAATGCCCTGTTTTAAGACAAGCAGAATTTTAACTTTTATTTAACAACTCAACTTTATAACCTGAGCATTGATAGATTCTAGTTTCCGATAGTTTGTTGTCTCTGCGGTTGGCTTTATTTTCTGTAAGCAGAGGGGATTTTTAGAAACTTCAGCAGTTTATTTTACAGTCAATGTTGTTATTGTGCTCAAGTGGTTTGACAGGTAACAGCCCACACCTCAGCTGTATAATGGTTTTTACTGGGTGTGTTCAATAGCAAAAGGCGAATTTGCCTGTTTGTGCCTCCTTTTTGCCACTTTTAGGAATTTTTATTTGTCACGACAGAAAGGACTTTAGAGCTGAAAACTTACTTTCAGTCCAACATAAGACATTTTGACTGTATGGTTCCATATACAGAACTGATTCCATCTCACGGTTACTCTTTATATGCCTGTTTCATTGGAGCAACCACATATGTAGTTCTTTTCGAAATAAAAATGTTAGTTTTGGGACATGAAAGCTAAAACTAGTTAAAGGTTTAGAAAACTGGTGTGAGAATCAGTTAGAATGTCTTTTTGAGGTATTTTGAGGATGTTCAATTCAAGAACTCCACAAATACAAAGAGGAAGAACAATTGTAAACTACTAGAGACAATTTATTAAAAAATAAATAAATAGCATTACTACATTTCTCAAGGAAATGTCTGCAGGGAGGTGCATCTTGGAAATTGATGCTGCTCTACAGTTACAATTAAATACATTTTTTAAAGAGAGTAAAAGACATTTGAATAAAAGTGAGAGTCAATTAACGAGTTCCCGATTGGTCAAGGTTCTACCTGGTTTAACTTTCAACACACATTCAGTGGCCTCCCTTTTTGTAAGTCGAGTCCGAAAACAGTCGTAGAAACTTGGGTAGCGACGCAGCAATGAGAGTTTTTTGAATGCAGAAACCTGAAACATAGATATACGCTTTAACGTAGACTTTTCTTCAAGCAATGTCGCTTGTACATGCATTTCCCAGGGTGGTGTGAAAGTACGGTAGCTTCAGACTTAAGCTGCTGCATAAGAGGGAACGTATCCTGATTATTGATATGCCAATGGCTTTCAATGTTCCTTTGTGAGATTATCATAAGAACAGGCAGACTGCTGGTTCCAAATGCAGCAGGTTTATTAACTCAGCTAAAAGTCCACAAAGCTAAATCAGGGTCAGGCAGGCAGGGGTCGATAACAGGCATGAGAGCATCAGAGGAGAGACGGGGTAGTCAGGATCCAGGTGAGAGTAAGGGCAGGCGGCAGGCAAACGGAGTCAGAAACAGGGTCAGTAAACAAAAGATCAGGTCCAAATATAATGTTTTGTAATGAAGGCAGAGTGGCACAAACCATACTTCGCACTGAGTGAGGCTCAGTACAGTTTTTAAGTAGGCTGTGCTTGATTGTGTGAACATAGGAGAATAGGGATGTGGCCTCCAGGAAGTGAGCACTGGGGTTGCTGGGAGATGGAGTGTTGTTATAACTCTGGGGACTGCTCCCGGCGGTGACCAGAAAGGGGAGAAAGAGCTCTGACTTCTGACGCAAATAAACCCTGGTTGCCACAACACTTTTTCTTAAGGAACACATTTGTCTACTTTAAAGCTGATTTATGTACATTTTCACTAATAATATCTTTTTGGAAACATACCTGAAGCTATTACAACCGCACTATCACTATCACTGTCACTGTCACTATTACATTAGCTGAACAAAAAAGAGAAAGATGTCAAATAATTTTCAATTCACGAAACACAGCAAAATGTAGGGTTTTTATTTTGCAAGTGTGTTCCCAAATCTAATTCTCAAATAATCAGGATATAACCAAGATTACAAAAAAAATTGAGATACGTTTAAAAATAATAATTAAAAAAACCCACAAAAGGAAACTTTATATGAGCTGTAGGACTTTGAAAGTTTCTTCTCTCATTTCATTCAGTTCTGAGTCATGTCTATGGTGGTTTGAAGGTAGCATGCTTGAAGATAAAGGGTTACATTGGGGGAGTAAAAGGAAAGGAACATGTCAGGAACACAGCCGGAATAAAGCTGAAATCTCTTTCAGTCGCACCAGCACCTGCCAGCACCAACACCTCTGCAAAGTCTCCCAGGTATTCGTCATCCAGGTCTGAAGATTTATTTCAGACATGTTTGTCTTTTCATGTGAAATACAAGTATGTCTGTAATCCAGCCAATGTGTTCCAAAATGTCTGTATAAACATGATAATGAGGAGATGGAGAGAGTTCAAAAAAATCAAAGTGCAATTGAAATTAATCTCCATGCAGACCGTGGGAGAGATTTCTTTGCACTTCACCTCCGGTAAACCTCTGCACAGCATGCTTTCATCCAAAAAAGAATCACTACCTGTAACAACCTTGTGGTATACAGCTAGTCTCAACATATTTTAGTCAGTTTGAAATCTATATAAATATATTTTAATGTGATAAGTCATAGATTTAACCCTGTCAGGAACAGTTCGATTCGTCTAACTATCTCATATTTTTGCATTTCTGAGATAATCCGAAAAAAACCTGTAAAGACATAATAACCTGACATTGTCTTATTCTTTGACTTAAATGCAAAAATGTGTTACTCTGAATAAAAATGAAAATAGAGATTTTAGAATTGAATCAGGTCCAAATCACTTTATCGCAGTAAAGGATACCAACATCATGCATGCTTCTCCTGACTTTTCTCACTGCGATCAGTTACAAGCGTGTATAAATTTGAAGCAGAGGTGGCAGGTTTCTGCTCAGCAAACAGACCTGACCTACATTAGGTTTGCTGCCATGAAACCTGCAGCACAAACATGCTTGGATGGAAAAAGTTGATAAAAATGTGTACATGAAGTACTCATACAGTTGAAGTAGTTTTAAAATGAAGTCAAATTGGTGACTTAAGGAACAGCTCAGATTTTTCCACGTGTTAAAATAATGGTATAGATTTCCTTACAGTCCATTGTTGTTTAAAGTCCCATCATTCTTTTAAAATCTATTTTTAAAGTGTTTCCAGTGGTCTTTCAATTATGATTATGCCATTAAAAAAACAAACTGTGTTGTTTCTAGGACATTATTTCTGCAGAGTGTCAGTAGGGCTCATTAGAAATTCACCTCCGAGTTGTGAGTAGGACTTTTGCTGCGGAGTAAGCTTGACTTCATTTCCCATCATCCATCTGTTTACATGCTCTCCTTTTAGCTTATAGCCGCTCACAACCTAACATTACGAGTCAGTTCATCATTATGCCCCAGATGTTTAAACTTCTTTAACGTTGGAAGTAAGTACACTTTTAAATCCTTAGAATTGACACAGTTGTATTTGTGCTTAAAGAAGTTGCCCAAATCCTTGTGTGAACATTTTACTCTATTACTTTATTTGTTTAACTATGTGTCAAGCTAGACATTTCTATACTGAAAGACTTCAATCAATGAAGCCATTTGTTTCATAAGCCCTTAAAGGTATGTCATAAATACAGTGTTCATTTGTCGAAACAAAGGTCTGGTCATGGTCGAAGATTTATGTCGATTTTTGCAAAGCGAACACATTCTGTACAGGAGACATGCCAGGGAGGAGATTGAAAAGGTCTACAGCCAATCAGGACGCAGAACACAGTGCGCTATTAAAAAAATAAATAAATAATGTTAAAGTCCCATTATCTGTCACACACCTAGGTGTGCAAAATTTGTTCTCCGCATTTGACCGAGCTGCAGACACAGCCACACTTGCAAACCATGGACGGTTGGTGGTTTAAGCCTCCAATCCAACCCCTTAATGCTGAGTGTCAAGCAGGGAGGCATTGTGTCACATTTTTAGAGTCTTTGGTATGACTCAGCCTGGATTTGAACTCACGACCTTTCAGTCACCGTGCGGACACTCCTCCACAAGGCCAATGAGGTGGTAAAAAGCATGCACAACTACTAAAGGTGAACCGCGATTTAGCACGGGACCACTGTTTTTATTTGAAACATACTGTGGAACTATTTTAAGACGCAAAAAACACCTATTTTTTCCATCCACTATTTATTTATTCATCTTGCAAAGAGGGTCTAATTAGTTTCCCAAATTTAGCTTCTCTTAAAAGGGACTTGAGAGCAATTTTAACCACTTTAGTCTGTAGCCTTCTATACCATGATCATGAAACCAATGTGACACCTTCAGTTAGTCTTGCTGCCACGTCTTCTTTAGCTCAAACCTGTTCCACACACAGTCAGGCAAGTGTTTTAGATACAGTTTGGAATAAATGGGTCAGCAGAACAGCACTTGTTTCCAGCTCAGGTCTAACACCTGCCCAATGTGAAACAGTTTCACTGTCACAGTGTTCCACTGGAACCAGCAATCTGGGGAAAACAGTCAGGTCTGAATTCTAAAATTCTGTTTCATTCTTACAGATGATTACATTTTTTGTAATCTCCTTTAGTGGGACCTTTAGACGTCAGGTACTCCTCTCCCACACTCTACTCAACATTAGACAACTGAGAAGTAAATATTTGGTTTACTGGGAGAAGCAATGCCATCATAGTTTTAAAAGTACAGTTTGCAGCCATTATTTATTTATACAGAAAAGAGGGTGACAGTGGAGGAATGTAATTACCCAAAATATACATTCTTCCTTCCTTTCCTGCAGCAGAATACATTACCCAGACATAGTGCAGGGAGAGATCACCTCTGTACAGAGTGTGTTTGAGCTGCATGCATCATGCATGCCTCCAGAGATATCCAAGTCTACAATTGTTATTCTGTGCTAGATACTGAATACCAAACATGTTTTATGCCTCTCCCATGTGTGCCAGTATAGATCCACTGGTGAGTTTATCAGTGTTGCTCCAGTGATCCGTCTCCCATAGAGCTTTAATAATGTGACTTCCAAATAACATACATTCTCTGTATCGGTGTAGCCTCCATGTGGCTGTTTCTAAGGAACAAATGGACATGTGTATGGGATATGATTTGGCATACAGATTTGGTTGTGTTGTTATTGGACATGAGACATGCATTCCTGAGAGAAACAGTCTACTTTATGGGAAAAAAAAGTGTGGCCATTTTTTTGTGGTCTCTAAAGGAAGTGATAACACCAAGGCTGACTTTGTTATTTCAAACTACCAACACCTGAGCATTACTATTAAAGGGCAGGTTCACAAAGAGCAAGTACAGTTTATTTCTAACCAAACCTGACAAAAGAAAAAAGAAAAAAACGTCTATTCCTTTTCAACAACACCTAAACTTAATGAATTATTTGAGAAATCCATACAAAGATGTGATTTAACCCTATAAAACACACTTGTATCATATTTGATATGTACAGTACATTTCTGAGACTCCTATCTCAGCTTGATCCAAACTTTCCTTAAATACCCATTCTAGAAACACTTCTGGCGGCAAAAGTTTATCTAATGTTGGCTTTACGCTGACAAAACTTGTCTATTAGTTTTTACAATGCTTACTTGATGTATTGAAATAATGCAACATTTTTTGATGAACAATCCTTTATAATACAGTTAGACCATGTTAAGTGTGTGGATCAAGCTTCCTGAATTTTTATGTCAATATCTTTGCATCTTAAACTAACATCGTGACCAAAAATGAACCAAATCACCCAATGTATCAAAATTGATACCACCTTTATCTCACCAAAAATGGTAATGCAAATATGTTTTGATGGATTTCATCAAAGGGTTAAATAACATCTTAATTCTAAAAACTTTGAATTTTTGTCAATACTTAAGTGGGCTTTATAGGGTTAACGTCTACAAAAGAACTATAGTTTCCCAATTAAAAAAAAAAAAAAAAAATCAAAAGTCAAGAAAGCACATCAGACAACAGAAGAAAAAATCTGAATGGGCACTTAAATATGATCTATAAAATTGTATTAAAAAAAAGAAAATTCTATTGATTTACGACGGAATATCACTCTCACCAATTCATAATTCTTATATGGATTATCTGCAACCCATAGAAGAACCAAGATGAGTCAGTTATTACAAAAAAAAAGAAGATGCACATGAAGAAACGTCTATGAAAATATATGAAGCATTATAAAAATGATGATTTGGTGGAGTAACCCATAAAAAAAACACATGAAGATGTGATCATATCGATGGGTACGAGGAAAGATTGGAAATATGCATTGGAGAGAAAATGGTCATCAGCTTTCCTTCAACTTCCAAAGAAAAAAAAAAAAAAACATAAGAATGCCATAATAGTATAAAAATGAACAAATTTGCCACCAATAACTTGTAGAGTCATAGGTATTTTTGCAGTGTGATTTTGAAAATAACCGTGTGTAATCTTATAGAGGATAGGGTCTGTGCACAACTGATCAATTGGATTACCTTGGATAGTGCCTGTGCTAAAGGCTATGATGTGTGTCTTACAATGGATAAAGAATACCTCTGATAGAATAAAGAAAATGCTGCTTGGATTTGAAGGCCAAGATGGAAGAAAGAATGTGTAATAACCGAAGAAAGGCAATAAAACATCATAAAGGATACAAGAAAACGGGTTAAACATGATGAGAAGACGACCTGAAAAGAAATGCCTTTATTATTATTATTCTTTCAAAAAAAGGGAAGGCGATGCATTCAGGGTTACTGAAAATTCTACACAAAAAACTTCCAATAAGTTTACTCAATAAGGACTTTTCACAAGAATTTGGAAAAGTCCAATAAGTTTTCAAACCTAAGTGTTAAAAGTGTTTATCCTATTTGTAATTTTTAAGCTTTTTTGCATGTCTGTTTAATAATAACAAAAGTACTTGATTTTCATTTGTGTTTAAAGGATTTGCCTGTATTTTAGACCATAAAAATGTTACAGAATTATATTAAGTGTGGTCTAAGGTTGGAAATCTTCATTTTCTGTGTTTAATGTATTTAATCGACTCCATTTTCTAGAAATGACCTTGTGTTGCATGGCAACGTTTCTTCTGAAGGGCACTCAGAACCCCTGACTGTGAAAAACCAAGCAGGTCCACGGAGGGGGTAGTACCAGAGTAGGGGCGTCTATCCCAGAATTCATATGGTGTAATGAGAAGTTCCTGCTTAGGAAAAAAAACAGTTTGTTGCTGTGCAGATTTTTTTCAAATATATATTGGCACAAAAATTCTAGGCTTTTGATTTTGTTGTAACAATTTCATACGAGGAGAACTTCACTGAAGTTAATTTGTGTGTAATTAAACTGAGAGGGAAATAAAATCGCCTCAGAAAGTCATTGCTTAAAAAAAGCAACTCTGAAGAAAATATTTTAAGTACAAGCAACATGACGCACAGAAGTATGAACAGCAAGTTTGCAGTCCCCCATCTAACTATGATTCACGAATGCACGTCCAAGTCAGTCATCTCATCAATTCTGTAGTTAGAAGGAAGAAAAGCTCAGCAAGACTTTTCTTCTCAGATTGTTATTTGACAAAAGGCTTTTTTTCTTCATGTTTGTTTTTCTCAGTTAAACTTTTGGCAGCTCACCAGCAGGAAAACATTGTTCATCGTATCAGAGATGTGACAATGGATAAAGATAAAGTATCACCACAGACAGCAATGCGTCAAATGTGATGGCAGAACCAGCATCAAACAGTAAAAAAAAAAAAAGTCTTTGTCAAACTTGAGTAAAACTTAAAGATGTTTATGATCTCAGTCATGCTGCATGCTTTTATGAATAAACTCGTAATTTGAAAGTCTTGCTACGCTGTGATATTAACTGTTTTTGTCTGCTCTACCTCTGATGTCAACAATTTCTAATTAAGTTGAATTCAAATTTTCAAGTTGTTAAACAGAAATTGCATTAATAATTCCTTAATTTGTGTGTCCTTCCATGACTGCTGCTCCTCTGGGTTTCTTTAACCCCCACATATCCTCTCAAATGTTTTTCTGAAAAAGACTCCTGCAGGTTTCTAGAGGAGAGAAACCAACAGAAAGCACTGAATATCTTCATCTTAATAATTGTGCAAAATACTGTGTTACGTGTGTGTGTGGGGGAGTCCCCATTCAAATTTTTACAATTAATTTTCTTTTAAGTTAATGTAGACTTGTGTAAAATAAAGTAAAAGTTAGGCTCAACCTCTCTGTTGGAGACCTTTGAGCATCTACCATGTTTTGATCGAGAACCCAATCTAAGTGTTAAAGTCTAGTAATTGAGATGAAAAAACAGTTAATGAAACATAATTACCTAAAATACCTAAAAAACAAGATAGAGAAAAATGCTACAAGAACGTGCTAGAAAAACAAAACAAAAGAACCCAGCATTTTCATCTGAGTGGGTCTTTAAATTGTGTCAACTTAAGGAAGTTTTTTTTTTTTAAAGATATTCACAGTTTGAAGCTATCATAAAGTGGCTGTAATATAAAACTGCCGCGCATTTGAGTTTCAAGCTAATGTTAAGCAGCGAGGATCATCCCACTTCTATGCTTTTATTCTAGTTTGATTACTTAAGTCTGTGCTTTTGAACAGTTTTATGGACCTCTTCCTACTGATTTAAATATGCTGCCGTCTCTGCAGCAGGTTTAGTGTTTCTGCTCTCAGCTTAAACACCAGGTGGAGAGCTCGGTGTGCTTCCATGTCTCATCATGTGAGGAGTTAGCATAGCGGTGTGTGTGTATGTGTGTGTGTGTGTGTGTGGGGGGGGCGATGGAAAAAGGTCTTATCGTTGTTTCAGGTTAAAGGATGGGAGATAATGATTGTTTGATATTCACAGATTCTGTTGACCGTGCTCACACTCCATCACATGCAGCCTCCCTTTTCCATCTTTTCAGCCTATAATGCTCTTCCCTGTGGGGATCGAGTTGTCAATTCCACTTAAGACTCATAATTGCTTTGCTACCTCTCCTTGTAATGGTCCCATACTGAGTAATCCTGAGCAAGGGCTGTGTTCTCTGCCGATGACCAAGGATTACTTTATTGATCTGTTTCCACATTCCATCTGTCCTTCCTCATATCATCCCATCTTCACACCTTTTAAAGCCTTCTAATAATTTTTCCAATGTTTTTCCTGACCCCCCCCCCCCCCCCCCCACACACACACACACACACTTTTTAAACGCAGAAGTTCCAAGGACGAGCATAGGCATGGGCAAGGAGGGGCTAACAAAAATCTGGCCTTAATAGGGCACAAACCTCTGTCCTTTTTGTGCCTGTTCCAATCCCGGCAAATAAGGGAGTAGTGACAGGAAGAGAAGTTTGTATTAAACTGCTTAGAGAATGTTTGGACATTAAAAAATTATATTTTGTTCCTGTTAAGATTAGTATGTGGATACATTTCATCTCCTAGTTTGCTTGAATTCCACATGTATTTTATAAGAATTTCAACAAATTTTTTTTTATTTCTACCCATTATTTTGTCTGCCTTACAGATACAATTTAGTTTTTGTGCCAAATTCACATATATATTAGTGTTCCAGCTATGCCAAAACATTAATATGCATTTAAATATTTTAAAAAGCTAAATATTGATAAAAAAAGAATGTAAACATTTAAAATACTGCATACGTATTTGAACCAATTCTATAAAAAAATGACATCAAACTAAAATGCAGAAGACAACAGGTCAGGCGGTCAAAAGGCTTTGGATAGGTTAAGGATTAATGAAATGGAATTAATTTGCAGATTTGAAAAATTTTAATAGAATTACGAAAGGTAAATATACCCCTGTCATTTGCTTTGAGACCTGGAAAAATAAAAAAAAGGTTGTTTGTCCATAAATTACAGTTAAACACACAAATACAATCAAAGAGGCATTGCTCACATGCCATCAGCTTCTGAAACCTTCCCAGTGGGACCTGGGATTAAACTGCAAACAGGAAGATCAATCACAGCCAGTGGGACCAAGGGGTTAGATTCAGCTGAGTGGAAACAACCAACATCTCTCTTAGCAATTATTAATTTTCCTGGAGGGATTTTGCAGTTATTTTCCATGTTTAAACCCAATTTATTCACTGTTATGGTCAAGTTAGCCATCACTCTTTTTATTTATTTGTTACATTTGGTGTGTGTGGGGAGGGAGAGGGGAAGAAAGTGAGGGGGTGAATAAAAGGAAGAGAGGTGGAGAAAGTGGGGGATACAAGAGCTGATTTGAATACGTTATTATTTTTAGCTGTATAACAATTATACCAAATCTGCTGAGACGACAAATATTATATTACATCCAAAGGTGATATTCTGACACGAAGATGAGCGGAAGATATCTGTCCATCAATACACTGTGGGTTAGGAGGAGGGATAAAGCAAACAGGGAGCAGTGTGGCAGTGTGCACGTGGGGTTGGACATACATGCATGCTGCCGAAGTGAACCGTGTGTTCATAAGGGGAACCAGATCTTCCCCAGCCAGGGGGGGGGGGGTGGGGGGGGGGGGACCCCCAAGCCAGGAGACCCCCTGGCGAAGGGACCCATGCAGCCTGGGAGGGGGGGACCGCCCACCCACCCAGCCAGGCGCAGAGGGGGCCTCCCTACAGAGGTCCCCCCGGCACCAGGAGGCATAGGCGAACCCGGCGTCTGGACCCCAAGGCCACAGGACAGGCGTGCTTGGCCGTACCAGGCGGCAGCCAAGGGGGCCACCGGGCGCTGGCCACCGGGCGCTGGACACCGAGATGCGGGCCAAGGACGAAGCCAGGGCCCAGAGCCGCCCAAGAGCCGCCCACCACCCAGCCGGAGCCCCGTCTCCGCATGCCAGCCCCGGCACCTGACCCAAGCAACCCAGAGATCACTGCGCAAAACCAGCTCCGCCCCCCCCAAAAATGTGTTTTCTTAAGAATTAAAATTGGAAATATTTCATGGGCATCGTACGCAATGTAGGATTCAACTGCCATAAATATATTTCTACAAAATAAAAATAACTATTTAAAGGCTGTTACATTTTTCTGTTATATGATCATTTCATAGCACACAAAAAGGTATTTTCAACAAAATACCCATATATGTAACACAGCAGGAGAGACAGAAGGAGATACAGTAACCAGTGGTGGATTGACAGCTACCATGCAGCTGAGTCTAGGAGCCCCTGACATTGAGGTTGCTTCCAAGACGTAGGTGGAGTTTAGATGAGCTGCCCTTTCCTGCTTCCCACATAAAAATAATTTCACAGGCAGTTTAACAAACAGCTCCAGCAGGAAATATTCACATGTTCCTTCTTTCACATCACAGTCTCTTGCAGGGGAAATTGAAGCTCGGATTCTTTGGGAAATGAAGTTCATATTTCTTTTGTTTATTGCACAGAGACACGGATAGAAGTCATAAAAACGACAACATTGTGTTTCATTGTGAGCGAGTGTGGAACAATATCTGTGTTTTGTTCTGGGCCTGCAATAATCCACCAGATGATTCTTTCATTTTCTGTTTTTTTTTTTTTTTACTGCTCTCAAATAAACAGTGCAATATATTACATGCAAAGGCGAACACAAGACCACAAGTGACAAATGTTATGAATCTACAAATATAAAAAAAGTCCTGATAAAAACAAAAAAGCAAAAAAAAAAAAAGAGAAAAAGAGTGAGCAAGGAGTCGAAGGTTACTTGGGGGCTGAATTTGCTTTTTTAAAAATGTATTTTTGGTTTTAATTATCCACGTTGTATTAAATATGGGTACGATACCTATGCATGGTGCCATGGTGTCCAAGTTTTATACATTAACTGTGAAAAAAAAAAAATGGAACGACTAACGCCTCCCCGTGTGTCCTAAGAAGGAAGTACCTGCTAGTCACAAAGACAGAATTTTCCTAGACTTCTACTGAGAAATAAACAGCTATTTCTCAGTAATGGAATTTATCAGAACAACCATTCTTGCTCTGTTACCTTTATTCAATTCAATTTAATTCAATTTTATTTGTATAGCCCAAATTCACAACAACAGTCGTCTCGATGGGCTTCGTATCGGTAATTAAAAAAGTGAAACATGAACTCAAAAGGATCATGAATACATAGAGTTCAATAAGAAAATTCTAAAATGAACTAACAAACTGACTAAGCTATACTGGCATCCCTGCTCTTAGACCCCCCTTAGCGGAAAGGAAAAACTCCTAAAAAAAAAACAGATTAATGAAAAAACGAAGAAACCTCAGTGGTGTCCACATGAAGGAGGGATCCTCCCCCAGGACAGACAGGCGATTTACCAGAACTCTTAGAGAAGAATTAACTTATCTAACACCACAACTACATATTTAAAGTCCAGCAGACGAGCTTCATCCAGATGGAGTTGGGGGGACAGTTGGGGGCGCGACTCGAGCCAGAGACAGGATCCACAGCCAGGTGTAGGAGCAGGAGCAGAGACGAGGTACACGGCCAGGTACAGAGCAGAGACGAGCCAAAGGCAGGATCCACAGCCAGGTGTAGGAGCAATAGTAGAGGTGAGCCAGAGACGAGGTACACGGCCAGGTACAGAGCAGAGACGAGCCAGAGGCAGGATCCACAGCCAGGTGTAGAAGCAGAGTAGAGGCGAGCCAGAGACGAGGTACAAGGTCATGTACAGGAGCACGGATGAGCCAACATGTTCTTGCTAACACGTTCTTGCTAATCTTTTTGTTTTCACGATTATATTTTGTAGTGCAATTATTTTGATTTATAAACTGGCCATCTGGATGTCTCAATACAAGTGGTCTCGCGTCGACTGAAGCGTTAGAAGGATTCTCCCAAGCCCACTATCAGTGGTTGGCATAAAAATGATGTCTCAGACCGACTTGGACCAATCACTGTTCATTGACCATTTCTGGTTCCAACCTGGCGACATCTGTATCTCGTTAAAATGGTGATTGAATAGACTTAATTTTGTGGGAGACGTAAGTACGCCATTTTCTACAGGTGATGTCACACTCATTCGGTCCAGTTCTTTTTTGCTACATTCACACCAGGCATGTTTGGCGGTTTCAGGAAGTGGGTTTTTCAATGTGGTTTTAGCATATGGTGTTCACTAGGGGTGTGTATTGGCAAGAGTTTGGCGATACATATCCCGATACACGCCCCGCGATACGATACATATCCCGATATTTCACCGAAACATATTTCCTTTCTGTTTTTTTTAAATATGACTTTGAAAAAACTTAACCTGAATTTCAATGTCTTCCATTGTAATAAAATGGTCAAATTCCGTTTATTTAATGATCACAATGTTAAGCACTGCAATTGTATCTCATATATAAGTTGCGTTTACCAAAGCAAAATCATAGTGCTTTTATTTTGGTAAGTTAAATTATAGAAAGGGGAACAGTCAACATTGTCTGATTTGCAAAAAATATATGTTTTTCAGTGTAAGAAAAAACAAACAATGAATGAGCCTTAACCAATAAGTTTCTTTTGGGGAAATAAAATGCTGTGTATTTTCAGCATTAAGGTAGCTTCTCTAGTGCTTTTAAACAGTTCAGGAGCCTGAATGGTGCTTCAAAAATAAAGGGTGGGGTGGGGGCAGACACACTGATTTTTTCCAGAAACAATAAACTGTGAGGATGAGGCAGCATGACAGAACAAAGGAAAGTTGTTTTAATGTGACAAAAAAGGGGGTTTTGTTTACATATCTGCTCTGCTGCCCCTGCAGCCACGCTTCTCACACATGGAAGTAACTGGTAACGCTCCTCGCCACGATCTGACGATGTCGGCCTTTTTTCAGAGCGTTCTACACATCCCTTTGATCCAACAGGTCGCGAAACTAGAATCTGTTGCTGGGAGGTTCTGCAGAACTTTGGCCCGCTTTGCCGATAACATTTTAGCCGATGCTAAGCGCATTAGCCTATTAGCCGCTGCCATGCTTCACTTGCATTTATCTGAGCCGCTAAAAAGCACAGCAATCCACGTTTTTATATCTTACTGGCAGCAACATGGCTCAGAGTTTCTGTTTGGTATCCATTTCATGTCTAACAACAGAACAAGCTGCCTCTGGCTGCAGTCTTCCTGTTGTTTTGTGCAGAGTAGAGCTGCTCTAAGAGGCTCCGTGTTCTCTGCTGCCAACCAGCGGTCGGAAGGGTGAAGTGGACAACAAGAGTCAGACAATGAAAGACGCTCAGAAATAGTTAAATATCATCCTGGCAGCATTTTGTATCGATACAAGTATTGCCAAATGAAGTATTGCGATACATTGCCGAATCGATTTTTTCTTACCCCTAGTGTTCACACAGATCTGTCTACAAGATACTACCTGCTGCCTAAAACTAGCACAGATACTGACAGTTGGAAGGGGCTTGGCACAAAATGTCAGAGGGGCAAATCTCCTGAGTCTTTCTTTAGGCTTTTTCCTTCACAGCTTTATTCCGATATACAAAAGGTTTGGTGTCATATAATTCTGGCCTGGCACAAACCACAATTAATAATTTCTCCTTCACGATCAAATTTTAACCGGTTGTCACTTTCCTGTTTTTAAAAGGATGCTACCCTTACATCACAACCAAATCAGAGTCCCAGATTGGTCAAAGTTTAACTGGTTAAACTTTTGAGGGGCGTTCAATGGCCTCACATTTTGTGAGTAGAGCCCAAAAAAGCAACTTTAAACTTAAGTAGCGATGCCTTAATGTGAGAGTTTTGAACGTGGAAGCCTAAAACGCGCATTAACATAGACTTTACATTGACAGTGGTCAATATAAATAGTCAATGGCTTCATAACAAGAAGCATGTACTTTCCTATTCTCTCAAAATAGGAAGATTTTTACAACTGTAATAGTTTAAAAACTTAGATTTAGATGTTTTTCCACAATTTCTGGAATTTTATTCTTTAATGTTTTGGTACATGTCTTCACATTTAACTAAAGTTGAAATAATAGCAACACTCTCTTGTAGGTTCATGCAGCAACAATAAATAAATGCAATGCTCTTTTTTTCCACTGCAAAGGACACATTAGCATCATTTTGTCCCATTGCCAGGAGTACAGGAATCCTTGGCTGGGGAATAAACTTCACACTTGCTCCTTCCAAACAGCTGGTGCTGTTTCCCAAAGCAACAGCGAGCCGTAAGGCAGAGTCTCCACTAACCTGAACAGACTTATCACACAAAAATCAGACTGAGGGCAATTTGCTGCAGATGACAGCTCTCTACTCTAAGGAGTTTACACCCTGAGATCAGCTGGCTAAACTTAACCAAAGTTATAAATCTCTGCTACATGAGGCTGCCTAAGTTATGTTTAATTATTAATTGGTAAGAAAACTTTGAATTAAATGCCATAGCTACTTGGATTTCAGTCAGTGACACCAACAGACTGAACAAGCTGATCAGGAAGGCGGGTTCTGTCATTGGCTGCAAACAGGAAACCTTTGAAGCAGTGATGGAGAGGAGGTCACTGAACAAGCTCTTATCCATCATGGACAACCCAGAGCATCCTCTCCACCCTGTTCTGGACAAACAGCGGAGCTCCTTCTCTAGAAGGCTCAGACAGCTCCGCTCCAAAACTGCCCGGTACCAGAAATCCTTCCTGCCAAATACTATAACCCTGTTCAATAACTCACAATGCAGAAGATAACCTTTGCACATTTTTTTTTTCTCTTTTCTTTATTTTGCACATTTCTTTTGCACATCTCTTTACCTGCACTGTTTTGTAAATAGCTCTTTAAATTATACCACATTTTCCTTGTTCTCTTTTTTTATTTTTATTTATATTATTCTTACTCTTTTTTTCCTGTCAGTTGTTATGGTAACGAACAAATTTCCCACGTGTGGGATCAATAAAGTATTTCTGATTCTGATTCTGATTCTGATTTGAATCAAACGTCTATTCACTAAGTGAAATATGTCATGTATGCTTTTAATCTTTTCAAGTCTTCCTTTTTGAGCAAAATAGTCCTAGAAACTAACAGAAAATAATATAACAAGTAAAAATATGTTTAATTCGTTTTACATTTACATTTAGGTTGTCTTAATTTTAAAGTTGGGATTAAGGAAAAATAGTAAAAAATGCAATGCTACCATACAAGATCTGTTGAACCAAAACAAGGAGCACACAGACGTTCACATTTCTGATTGGGAAGAGGAAGCACCACTGAAGACAAAGTTAGTGTCAAATGAAAAAAGGAAAAAATAAATAAACGCATTTTGCATTTAAATTTAGTTTGCACTTGGAGCAAAGCTCAAGGTTGTATGTTTTGCGATGGGGTCCAGACCTGTCACACGGGAGCTGTGAAGCTGTGTACCAACATCAAATGAGAGAATCATTCTCATGAATGTGAAAGTGTGTGAAACACAGCCAAGTGATGAGTTCTTTTCCAAGTGTTAACTTGGAGCAATAAATATTTATAAACCATCTTCTCTGACACAAAGATGATTAAAGCCTTGATTTGGTTTTTATTTTCTAAATCATCTTTGTGTGGAGCCATCTCCAGGATTAGTTTACATAAATGCCTTGTTTCTGATGTCCCAGTGTCAAAGCAGTCAGTTAAATATTGATGTCACAGCACCCTAATAAACAGTATCACCACTTTTCAAATATCCTGTCACCATGTATCATGGAACTAACTACGATCTTTGTAGCGTTCTGTTTTTTTCTGCTCAGATTTCAAAATGAAACGATTTATTTCAACAAACATAATGAACATGTGAACAAGGTTTTCCACCTTTAAAAGACAATGATAAGATCTCATCAGTGCTCATAATCTGTTCAATTACATCTAATGTAAGATTTATTAAACACCTTCTGCTAATTAGTCAAATTAACAACCTGTTTCTACAAATAGAGTTTTAAATGAGTTGTCTTTGTCAACAGTGTTCAATAGAGTTGCATTCAATGTTTTAGAAATTGTAACATAAATTGTTCTTTAAATTAGTTTTTACTGTTCTCTTTGTTAAAAAAACAAATTCAATCCATCCATCCATCCATCCATCCATCCATCCATCCATCCATCCATCCATCCATCCATCCATCCATCCATCCATCCATCTATACCCACTTTCGGGGTCACTGGACTGCTTGAGCCGTACCCGGCTACTGTTTGGCAAAGATGTGGTACACCCTGGACAGGTCAAAATAAGTAAATAAATAAAAACAATTATTTTTTCATATTAATTCATTTTCAGTTCATTTCCGTGACCTTGTAATGTTTCTTTATTTTTTAGAAAATATCTATACTAACTATCTAATGGATTTTTTATTGACTGGGAGGAAGAGTTTCAAACGCTTCCTATAAGTAAATGTTCTATAAACACATCAGGCAGGACAATACTGCCAAAAAACGTGTTTGTTTTTATTTACTCTTGACACTTGAAGGCAACATCCTCTTTACCTAATGGATGCATTTTTCTATGTCTACCATGAATTTACATGTGGAAATTTGGATTCTCCTCTTTTTTTGGCACAAGGCTGAACGTTCAGCTGTGGACGGTTTACCCCCCCCCCCCCCCCCCACCACACACACAAATGAGTTTTGAAGCTGATGTGGCTTCTTTGGCATAAAATCCATGCTTGTACATTTTTATCCTGAGATTTGGATTTGGAGCTTTCTAATCATGTCACCACCTGAAGCACAAAGCCCCAAGATACTGAGAAGCTTTGCAGAGTCCCTGCAACTGTGCGGCTAGAACTGCACTCTCAGATGTCAGAAGACGTCAGAAAAAAACATTAATATAAAATCTATGTGGCATTATAGTGGAGAATCCATTTTGTTTTCAAATTTGTCATGGTAACAGTAAGGCTTTATTAAACACAATTGCATACAAATACTGCATATTTATAACATCCATTCCTATTGAATTATTTTACATTGACTGCTTTAATGCAGCTCAATATGGTAGGTAGGGCTGTCATAAACGATTATGTCAAAAGTCGATAAATCAACGATTATTATTTTCAATTAGTTGATTATTGCACGGTTATTGTTTACGTAAGGTGATTAAATTGAGCTCTTTTCCACAGGTAAATAGACCCGATGGTTTTTGGTCTGCTCCTTCTGAATTCTGTAGTCTGCTTTTACTCTTCAATGGACAGTGGAGGCACTCCACAGTAATAAGTCAGTCACCTGAGCCTCGAATTAAAAACTATGCTTTTCATTGCGGGGATTGAGTCGATTAGTTTAGCTTTAATTTTCTTTCTGTTCTGAGATAAAAGAGTTTTCAAGAAAAAAAACAGGGAGGATCTTGATATGGATTCTTATTGGAAAGTAGTTTTCAATTCAAATTCCTCCCCCAGGAAAACATTGACAATTGAACCTTCTGCATTTTCCAGATATCTGGGGCATTATTTCAGCTGATTTGAAATCAGTAGAGAAGGGGGATTTAGTTCTCAATTTCTACTCTATAACTGTTGACAACTAGGATTTCCCCCAAGCTGTTTTTCAGTGACTGCTGATCTACTGCACAACTTCCAAACAGTGTGAACGTAGGATGAGGGTAAGTAAGGATAAAGTAGGCGAAATGCGTTTTTTTTTCAGATCCTCCTCAAAACTTTTGCACTGTGCTCATTGAGGGCTTTGTGTTTGCAGCCTGATTGTTAAAAACGAGGAAATTAGAAAATCAGAGCGTAATCTCTGTGGGCGTCCAATAGGCACTTGAGTATCACCTTCATACCCCGTGCGTGCAGCATTTGCGTGTGGTCAGTTAGGAGCAGGTGCACACACGTCACTTGTGACTAGAGCGTGGCGTAAGAGCACCGTACAACAGCATCATCTGAATGTCATAAGTGTGTGTAACTTACAGCAGCCTTATGAATACTTTACAAAACACCCCAAAGAGCAATCAAATGTTCCACTTTCATGACATCCCGTAAAGTGGCAATTCAAGGGAACTGCAAGACACAGCTGCGCTTCCTTTAAGATGCAGTCACAGCCATCTACAACCCAGACAACCCAGTAACTTGTAGCGCTCCTACGGGTCAACCCCACGTACAGGTGCATGCACACAGTTGGCAAATTCACTTTTAAATCACTTCTAGTTAAAAAAATCATGTTTTTATAAATGATTTTTGTCATTAATCTGTGTACCTTACCTATGAGCACAAATGAATCACTTCTAGGGACACAAACCTAAACCTAAAAAGCCAATAATTCCTTGGTGACAGGACCAGAAATAGCTAATGGAGAACAGACTTTTCGGATGAAAAGAGGCCTGGATTTTTCTGTTGTTGTCTTTTTAGTGACAGTGGGGTTCTCTCACATCCAAACCGGTCACAGGCCAACTAAAAGAGGAATTAAAATCAAATCCCTGACGCCGTATTTTATACCCACGAATCAGTTGGACATTTTTCTGGTTTCTTCTTTTCCTGGTTTTGTTTTATCAAAAATGTCCAGCTAACATAAAAAACAGAGCAATTACAGCCAGACTCCTCCATTTTAGATGTCACAAATCAAACTACATAAAAAAACCAAGACTTTTATCCAACCCTGGGTCCAACCTTGAAAACTGGCTGAAGAGAAGAAAATGGAGAATATTAAACAGCGGCAAGCCGCAAGAGAAAACAGACCTGCTGTGAGTTTGTTCACTGTCCATTAAATAGCATTGGCCATTAGAAAGTCACAGCACGATGAGGATTGCAGCAGAAATGATTTTTTTTGGGTAAAGACTGATCAGACATGCCTTTAAACAGTAAAGGCTGAAACTACAAGATATAGATCTATGAAATGAAATCCTAAAACTATAAAATGCAACGCAGAAACACTTTTTTTAGTTTTTTTTACTTTTGTCGTGTTGTCAAAGGGCAAAAAAAACCTCTTCAAGAAAACACTTTGTTTCCATTCCAGATCATCACTTCTTAATTACTTTAACTGCAGTAAAGGACTGTTGGGATAATTAGCTTGTCTTACTGTTCATTATTTTTTTCCAAAATCTCCAAAGACTCTGAATATTGCTGGTACAAACAAAACCCGAAATGACCACTTACATGGTAAAATAGGAAAAAATAGAAAATTAGGAAAGTAGTCTGAAATTCTGTCAATAAAGGCCGGTCCACTAAGAAAAAAAAATAAAAAGGTCCACTAATGTCAATGTTTGAGCATTTTTGCTGTTTAGAGATGATTCATTAGTAAGCTACGTCCTAACAAAAATGTATATACAATTAGGCTCAGATTATTTTTTTCCAATATTTAATCAGTTAACTTGCTAACACCCCCACATTTTAACCCTTTAACACCGGAGAGGTCATCAGGAACACCTAAATAACATACACAAATTGACCTGTTGCCTACAATTGTTTACACCAGTGGTCACCAAACTTTTTCAAGCCACGGACCGATTTAATGTCAGAAACTAGTATGAATGGAGATGGAGTTGGCATTTAATTTAATTTTTTTAGCTTCCGGTTTCTGAAATACCTATTTCTTACGTGAAAATGCTACTGAAAGAAGTTTAGGGGAAAAGAAAATATGAAAACATTAGTAGATTTTTTTTCTTTTTTCTTTTTTGGAGATGACGAGAAATTAGGGAAGGAAATTTGTTGATTGGTAGAAGTTGTTTTTAGAGTGTAAAAATTCAAAAAAAGCAACATTACAGGTTTTTTTTCTCCATAGACATTGAGAACTCAACCCAGGCTCTGATCATCTTTCAAAGCAAAAACAATTTTTAATATTTGGTTTGTACATAAATCCTGATTCATTGTTTAATTATTTTTATCACAGGAAAATTTTCTGTGCTTAAGTTTTTTTAACAGCTTCCTGACTAAATCCCCTTTAATCTCCCAACTTCAGCAGCTTGGCATCTTTATTTGATTGAATCTTCATTCTCTGCATTCCCCCCCCCACACACACATGCACGCAGCGGTGACCATATGTCAGGTTAGTATCTATAAAAATTGTGTAAGTATACCTAAAATTGTATCTTTTAACATTAACAAAAGCAAAAAACCTATAAAAATCCACTTTCAAAAAATATTACATTTATTCTGCCACACAGAAACCCTGTTAAAGTCTAAAACAGAAAAAAAGCTTAAAGTGCCTGAAATTAAAAATCTGTCATTCATTATTTAACCCTTGTGCCATCTTAAGTGACCCTACCCTTACATTGACGTGTTTTCCCTACCAGGACAAAGGTGGATAAAGGTGGAAAGATTTCATGTAATCCATGGACACCAGTGAAGATCACAAATCATTGAAGAAAAAGGTTCAGAGCACTGTCTAGTGGGTCTAGATGACCCAACTCCCAATGTTAAAGTGCCTAGGATAGCACAACGGTTAAACCAGAAACATTTTGACCAACTGAACCATTTGATGCTAAGAAAAATAATTCAATCAATAAATAATAATACATGTAAATTGATCTGAAACATTAACAGCACCAGTATATTTAAAGCTATTAGTCAGAAGAAATAGCTAAAAAACATTGTGCTGATTTTTTTTTCTAAATGATGGATTGTTTATTTATGATTTCATAAAGTGCATCTGTTTTCCTGCATTACCTGCTGTCTTTCTGTCAAATACTGACACCAACTAAACGACAGGCAGACAAAGAATACATTTATGGAAAATAAAGACACGTCATCAAAATGTCTACAATAGTTAATATAGAATGACATCATTAGCATTAACTGAGTAATCTAAAGGCACGCGATGATCCTGCTGTTGCGCAATAGGCAGTGCTCCGCGTGCGCTGTTCCACCTGCCAGCCTGAGCCCACTACCCCTCCCCTCTCCTTCTCACGCAGCTGTGTGTGAGAAGGAGACAGCTGCAGGAGCAGCTGCAGGGACGGCAGTTCACAGTTTCAGGCTGTTACAAACTCTGGGATATAACAGATAATAGGAAACCAACAGTGGTGCAGATTTTTTTCCCAAGCACTGAGCTGCCGTCACCGCAGGCCCCCTTTTGCGCCCCGAGGAATTGCCCCAATTATCTGTGCCTAAAACCGCTACTACTGCGTGCCCCCCTGGCATCGCATCGGGCGCGCGCCCCACTATTTGAGAAGCACTGCATTAATTGCATAAATGGTTGAAGAATTACACTCATCAAAATAATGTCAACACTGGAGCTAAAGCTCTGGCATAAAAAGGTTAAACACCCAATGTCACAAATTTTCTAAAAGGCTACAGTGCTGTTTAAAAGCTAGCTAATGATCTCTCTTTCACATTTTTTAAAATCATCTTTGTTGCCTTTGGGGGGCCTTGGAAAACATGCACAACTCTCGTTTGGGTTAAATGTGACAGAGCTAATGATGGAAAGTTAATTTTAGTTACACTAACCATGACAATATTCTCAACTTCGCAACTCAACGTTTGTCCAAAAGATGCGTTCATGAACCTTCTGCTCCCTCGGTTTATTCATTATAAAGAGCCCTTCAAAGGTGATGGTAAGCATGTCACCATGTCTGGATTCATGACATCTGTCAGACTCCCAGTGTGGTCAGGCTCACCATCTCCTGCAGGAGCTGAGTCTGAATGACAGACACTTTCAGCAGTACTTCTGACCACTCACTGTAATACAATAGAACCTTTTGACTATTGTCTTGAGACAATAGTCGGCCTCTCCTAAATTAAGGTGAACTTTAGCCGCTGTTAACATAATCAAAACTGCCAAAGCTGAGTTCCTAATTGGCTAATGCTAAATTAATTTTCTACCCAAGTTCAGATACTTGAACTCTGTCAACATTACACCCCGGTTAAAAATTTTTGACAAGCGTCAGATTGGTTTTGCCAAGCCGTCCACAAATGATAAAATACCACCTGAAATGTACTCATATTAAAGAATTGAACCGCGCCAGATGCTGAAAACAGCCCCCAAGACCTACACATTGACTTAAATAAAAACTAGACGAGCCCATTGACTGTATAAGAGAACTGGACTGAGTGACCCCTCCTCCCTTGCTGGTTACAAAAAGCCAAAATCCCGTAGACTTCAATATGACGTATGTGGTTTTAATTATGTTTGTTTATATGTATTTTTGTATTGAAATGTGCTGCCTCTTTACCAGGACTCTTTTGGAAAAGAGGTTTTAATCTCAATGGGACTTCCTGGTTAAATAAAGGTCTAACTAAAAAAATAAGGAAATCAACAGCTATTACTCTGTCACATTGTTTGTCACAGAGTAACCATTCTGGGTCTGATTCATTTTCTTTTTTAACATGTTGGCCAATCTGATGGCTCAATGAAAGTAGGTTGTCTCACGTCAAACAATCAGAAAGTTTCACACATTCTCTCAAACCTGCTCACAAGTGGTAGGGGTGTGGCCTTCCAACAAGCTCACTCCTGACTGGCAAGAGTGGTTGCCATAGAAATGTTGACTCAGACCGAGTCGGACCAATCACTGCTTACTGAGAGATCTGGCCCAACATGTGAGAAAATGGTGACTGAATTGACTCCATTTTATTGGAAGTAAACCATTTTCTCTGGCCGACATCATACTCGCCTGGACCAGTTCTCACTTTAGTGGTTATAACCCAAATAAAGGAGAATTCATAGCTCCGCTGTCATAAATTAGAAAAGCCATTTTTATGTGCAAGTTATTCCAAAGGCTTGGAGCCAAAACAAAATAAAAGTGTATGATTTGCAAAGTGAAATAAAAGACTTTCAGGTGTTTTTTTCTTCCAGAATGAACACAATTTGTTGTGTTGCTTTCTGCCTTTAAAGAAGTGGTGTTCTTTGAGAATTCTCTTATTTATGGATTATGTCAATTTTATTTTCAACTAAAACTTTTAGCCCATACTGTGTGCTTTATTTTTTTGCCCCTTACTAGCAAGCCGCACCAACAATCTGGGATGCTGCATATGAGGGTTTATGCTTGGCTGCTCCCGCTTGGGGCTGCTTCGGTCTCATTTTCCTCGACACCAAGCCTCTTGTTCGTCGCTCATCGCTCTCTGCTCGAACTGAGAGATCAAAGGAGGACAGAATTGCTGACACGTTTCTATTCGCACTCCTCTCCTTAAAGCCACTTCCCCTCAGCTTGATTTGACTAACACGAAGCACATGCAAATGAGAGGCTGAGGTACTATTATGTGTGAAAACTGGACTAAAATAGACAAATCAATGGAAAAAAGATAAATAAATGGTTAAAATTGTACATATTAAGCAGCTCAACGATTAGGAAAGAGGCAGAGAAAGTATGTCATATTGACTTATTAATGATATAAAGCCTGGCAGATCCTTCTTTTGCGCTAAAAATTATTTATCAGAAGATACCGTACAGGTTTTATTTTTTTAGGGTCAAAAGTTCAGACACTGGCTGAATAAATGGCTATTAGGGTTTTTATCATAAAACAGAAATCCAAATTTTTGTAAATTTCTACAACTAAACAGCTGGAAATGAATGCAAAAACGGTTATTTTGTCTTCTTTGTAAGCAGGAAAACATCAAAATAATCTGATTTTGATTGGAATATTATGGTGTATGAACCATTTATTTGGAATGAGATACTGGAGAAAGTATGGATCTACTCTCCACCCTTCCTGATGCTTTTGAGTCTATTGACTACCAGGATTTGCTGAATTAAACTTTTAGAGAAATCCTCCAGTCAGTAATCTAGACATTAGGTCTGCACCATATGAGGAATTTGTAATATTAATGATCAACATTGCGATGACGATGGCAATATTGATATATGCCCCCCATCTTCAGAAAATTGCCACAATTTGTAAAAAAAGTAATTTGATTGGGAATGTTTTTTTTTTTTGTAGACTGTTATTGTTTTTGTTTTTTGCATTTTTTCTTTTTTTCCCCATTATATCTTTACATAATGCAATAAAAATTAAGTGATCAGCAGTCAAGTATCCTGAGACTTTAATCCAGGGGTGCCCAAATCCAAACCTCGAGGGCCGGTGTCTCACATGTTTTACGACTAACCTGCCATTGAAGCTTTTTCTTGTCTAAACACACCTGAACCACATAATCAGCAGCAGACAAGGCAAGATTTCTTGAAAACCAGCAGGAGGCCAGCCCTTGAGGCCTAGATTTGGGCACCCCTGCTTTAATGCAACAAAATCTATCGCTATTTAATGATAATTTTGTTGTGTGTGTGTGTATGTGGGGGGGATGACTTGGAATCTAATCAGTTAAAATGGAATGCCAGTAAAAGTGAAACACTGATTTTTTTTATATTTAAAATTGTTAAAAAGCTTTTTGCTCATAGAAAAAGTCTGTATTTTTCACAGGGAGAGAGGGGGCACATTTTGTTTCAACCCTTAACTTCTCCCAACAACATGTTTGTGTGGGTTTTATTTTTCTCCTGTCAGAATGAAAAGCTAATTTCCTGTATTGTCAAAATGCAAACAAGAAGCAAACACACACTGTCATGTTACATCAGGCTGCTGGTTTATCTGGTGGAAATGAGACAAACAGAAAGACAGAGAGCGCAGCAGGAACAAGGTGACAGAGAGCCACACTGCCCAGCTGGAGCCGCCTGCATTTCTTACCTTTCCACCAGTAATGAGGTGAGGACGGAGTCACTCTGCATTGGGTTAATAAACAGTTATTCATCTTCAACATGACACCCAGGAAACAGGAGTGGGTTTGCCCTTGGGCTAATCTTCAGGCCCATGGAAGACAGCTAATCCATCAGAGCCCTATTTAGACTGCATGCTCCAAACTTTCTGGACCTCCCAAAGAAGCAGAGGGAGGAGAGAATGAAAACCGGAGGAGTGAAGGAGCAGATGACAAAGAGGGAAAGATGGAGGGAAGATAAGTTGGAAAGAAAATGGAAGGGGGGAAAAAAAAGAGGTGAAAGGTGTTGGGCTCCAAGTCCTGCAGTGATTTATGATGTTTAGAAACTCTGACTATTTTGAATTAATGAGTTAGATTTGGTAAAAACGACTGGCGAGAGTGTGTGCGCGCTCCTAAATGTGCACACGAGTCTTCAAACGTCATACCTGTAGGTCACTTGCCGCAATCATCAACCACAGGGCAAATTTATGAGGTCGAAAATACACTATTACCAGTGTACCTGGATAAATGAGTCATCTTTGAAACGAGTGTGAGATTGATAAAAAAATAATAATACAAACCCTTTAGGCCCTGACTGACGGGCAAATAGAATGAGGCCAATTCATTTAGAACTCATACCTAATAGAGCTCATCGGTTTTACCTGACAACACAACATGCAGAAACATCAAAAAGAGGAAAGAAAAAAAGTCTCAATATCACCCCCAATCACGTTACCTGCAGACAAGGTCACTTCCAAACTCAGCCAAGACGCAAAAGCATCTTTGTCAGCATGTTTAAGGAAAATTAAAATGGGAAAATAAAAAGTTGCCAGCAAGTTCTGAGGAATTATACATCAAAGCATCATGTTTTCCATTTAGAGTTGTGTGAGGAAATATATATACCGTACTACACTATGAGGTATGGTTAAAGGGCCTATTTCATGCTTTTTTTTTTTTTAACCCTTTCAGAGTAATCAGCAGCACAGGAGAGAGGCTGCTCTCCCTGGGGAAGGTGGCCTCTTCCACTGCTTCCCCAGGAAGAGGCAGAAGCCCAGGCCGAAGAGAAGCTCCTCTTTCCTGCGAAGGAGAGACCCTGCTGTGGCCGCCCCCTTGGAGCATCAGCAGCGGAGGAGAGAGGCTCCTCTGCCTGGGGAAGGCGGCCTCTTCCACTGCTTCCCCAGGAAGAGGCAGAAGCCCAGGCCGAAGACAAGCCCTTCTGTCCTGCGAAGGAGAGACCCTGCTGTGGCTGCCCCCCTGCAGCATCAGCAGCACCACAGGAGAGATGCTCCTCTCCTCAAACCATGACATTCAGAGTAAACTATATCCTTATCTATGATGATAAATTATTTTTGGTACACCAAAGAATTTTTTTTAAAAATCAAATATTTGTTATTTTCGCAGCTCCTTTTGCTAAATTGGATAACTCGATCTCTAAGGCACCGCCTTTCTCTCTGTATGGGTGCCGCCCATTTCATGATGACAACCTAGAGCCTGATTTCGTCTGCGTTTCGCCCACGAAAACAAACATCATCATAACTTTTGCAAAAATGGATGTGCTTATTGTGCATATATATAAGGAAAGCGTTTTTGCCGATCCCCGCCAGCTCGGTAGAAAGTGGGTGTGTTTGTTAGCCTGGGGGTGGCGCTGGCAGCGCAGACTATTCCTGGAAGTGGCTGTTCTCATTATTTACGTCAGCTTCGTGAGAATCCACTCATTTTCGTGGATTGGGAGAGGCTGGTTTTTAGAAAAATACTCAGAAATGCTTGAATGTAGCAAAACACAGATATGAGGTTGTTGTTTGTGAGGAATGAACTATAATACACTCAGAAGCTCAAAAAAGTAGTTTTGCCATGATATAGGCCCTTTAAAAGTAAATTAATTCTGGTTGTACTTAGCGATGTCGACGTGATTTTTGAGAGGTACATATTTTTTGTGTGCTTTTTTGCTTTTTAGAAGTTGAAAAAAATGATTTTTTGTGTGTGAATACACTAACATGCATGAAACGGTGTCAGACCTTTTTTTTTTCATTTTTAGTATCAAATGTTGGCGGTTTGCATAATCACAATATTGTTTAAGTAGTAGTCTGAACTTTTTACATGTTGCTAACAAGGTTGGAAGTTACACTTATTGTTATTATGCTAACGCGTAGCTGTGAGTTAGTGTATTCACAAAAACTTTAGAAGAAGGCGGGTAAAATACATACATTTACCGAATATACAAAATGTGCAACAACAATGCAACTGACGCATAATAAATGAAGAGAATCCCTTTAAATCCCAGTAATGACAAAATACTACCAAAGTAATGAAAGATTCTAACTTTTTGATCAGATTAAAAAAAAAAAAATCTAAAATAAAATTGTAAACAAGACGGATGTAGTTGGCGTTGAGTGCCTATAAGAAACAAAAAGTAAAAATTCTTATTTATCTTCTTCCTATACAATCTAAAAGAGCGTCTGAATGGAGCTGTGGAGGCAGGCAAACATTGTGAAAAATGTCGTTCAGCATTTCCCCCTCATCTCTCTTTATTTCACCTCCATTCTCTGATGTTTCTTTTGTGCTTTCCTCCATTCGTCTCCCAGTATTTAAATGTTGAAGTCATTTAAAGAGCTGCCGAAATGAAAAACAAAAACCCTCACTTGTTTCTGTTTCTAAAGTGCTTCTGATGCTCCTCCTCTCTGCCACCCATGATCCACTGTGCTACTTTTTAGTGATTTACACTCCTTTACCGACTACATTTTTAAGTTATAACAATCTTAGAGAGGCTCCGGGCTACCCTGGAGCATTTCACTATTTACCACTTCCATAACTTTCTGATCTCCTTCAGTCATACCCTCCTGCTTGCTGAGATCCTCCTAAGCTTTTCTTCTCTCTGCTCCATTTCTCACAGTTGATCTATTGCTCGCCTCAGAAACACATTACCCAGAAACCTCAACCCCGCTGGTTTACACCAACATTTAAATCTTCATGTAAGACGTTCCTTTCCAAGAAAGCCTATCAAACCCAAATACAACCATAAATTTACAGTTTTCTTTAATTTTCTTTGTTGTCTTTACTAAAACCAACTGGTGCTATGAGTTTTAGATATGGTCACCCCCCCCCCACTTTTTACTGTGCGTGTTTGTGCTTTGAAAGTTCCTATTAGAAAAATTGAAATAAAATAAAAGTATATATACACACACGTATACATACACATACACATATACATACAAATATATTTGGTGAAGATACATTAGTATAATGCTGCATTCACATTGGTTTTGTTCGGTACATTCTTGATCGCGCTAAACATGTTTCATGAATGTGCATTCAGCCGGTGGTGTTTACACTGGACAAGGAGGGAGTGAATGGGAGGGGCATCCTTCTTTTGTTTTATTTTCTGTTTACGAGCGCCTTTTTGCCACCTACGATGGAATGAAATGTGATATGAAAAGCCAAAGCGATGAAAATCCCGCAAATCTTGCTCCAGGCTTGTTTTGTTCTCACTCTGGTCAGTTCCTATGAATGTTTGTCTTAATACGGTTGGGCACAAAATGCAATTTTTAATTTGTTCTTTGTGATTATGCTTTCAATAGTGGGTACTTTGAAAAGTACTTTACATACACGTCACTATCAAATCAGGGTCCCCGATTGGTCATAATTTTAGATGCGATTAGGCGTCAAAAATCTCAACTGATTGAACTTTCAGCACACGATCAATGTACGTCCGATTTGGATGTAGAGACCACAAGCAGACTTAAAAAGCTGCGTAGCGCCACGCAATCACAAGCACTCTGGACTCAGAAACCCGAAATTCTGTTCTACGCGTGTTTGCATAGACTTTTTATTGAAAGTGGCCACTTAAACGTGAGTCGACACAACCGATGCGAATGTAGCTTAAGAGTGAGAACTATTATTTTGGCAAAAATAACTAGTTGATTCAAGACATCCCTAGGGTTGTTCCTTTAAAATAAGATTATTTGCAGATTTATATCATGGTGCAACTTAAGGATTTCATAGCTCTGTTAGTTTGCAGCTTGACACACAGCATAAGACCAAATCAACATTGGCTAAAGAAAACTATGGAAATTCTCTGAAACTTGACAAGTTTCACAAATAAAACCAGTTAAAGAAAATAACAACTGACCAACTTTGATTTTCATTTTAAAGGATAACAATTGCACACTCAAAGTACAAAGTAGTAGCTAAAGACTGTTTAAAGTGTTAAAATTAAACACCTAATTTTCATTGTTTTCTATTACTCACCATATTAAAAAGAATAATATTTCATCTGATAAAAGATCATGTAAAAGATCACCTACTACTAAAAAGGTATCTATTGAAACTTTGACACCAAATCAGAAGCACAGAAAAGACATGTTTTCATCAGAACTTCCATTAAATAGGAATGACATCAAATAATTTTAGTAAATATGATTATTATTAGTAAATAGTGTGACATGCTGCACTTTTACTCACATGATAAAACTATATCTATAGATCAATATTGTTTGAGTTATTATTGAATGTTTTCTGTCAGAAATTCATAATACTGTTCATTTTTTGTGGTGCTGTTTTTACCCAGTCTTTCCTAAAAGATTGATTTATATTGGTTGGTAGATATTTGAAGCTCTTCTCATAGTCTGGTTTTCTCTGGGTTGCAAGGAAGAAAAAAAAAAGTGTTTTTTTTTTTTCAGTTCTTTGTGGCTGATCTAAGTTTGTTCAAGACCAAGATTCCAAAACCCAAAATAAGTTTATTCCAAGTGTAGCTTTCATTTAGTCTTGGAAGAACTGTTAAATCTTTTTGTTGATTAATACGTTACTTTAGCATCTGTTTTTTGGTGTGTTCGCTAAAAATATTCTTGAGAAACAGCAATTGGTAAGTTAGTTACTCAAAATAACTTTTTCCACACCATTTTCTATGATTTCAAGTTTAAAAGTAGGGTAAATTTCACTAAAGCAAAACATTCATGAGTTATGTTGATTTAACAAAAAGGTGAGTGTATCTAAAGTGGGATCAGACGAAAAGAAAAAGTTTAGAATAGTCAGCTAAAACTTACTGTAAGGAATTGATCACATCCAGGAGCAAGTTGACAGACTGGCGGAAGCATAAATGTAACCCTGGTGCCTGCAAACAAAGTGGTGAATTCAGAATATCAAGACTTTCTTTAGGTTTGACAAAGCAGCTGCGATTGAGTCAAAACTTAAATTTAGTTTTTTTTGTTGTTTTTTTATTGTTTGGCTGATTTCTTTTCAGTTAGAAAAACATTTTTCAATTCGGTGCAAGTTTTAATTTGACCACTATTCAGCATTTCAACTTTTCGTAATACTGATATTAAAATCTTTGTTTGCATTTACTGAGTTTAACAACTCAAAAACAACGAAGACTTGAGCTTAAACCAAGTTTAAGCCAAACATGGTGGCATCTCAGTTTTAAATAAGAATAAGAATGCTGCCCATTTGAACGTTTACGTTAAATAAGGCAAAAATACGGTTTAAGTAGAACATTAACACACCAAAAAGACTTCTTTTTACCTCAGCTTTTTGTTTGTTTGATTGAATCCAGTTTGGCTTTTGGCACTTGGGATCTGTTCAGGAAAGCCAGTGTTATTCAAATGTGGATAAACTTTATTAGCAGTAAAGTTTCAGTGCACAGCAGAACAGGTGGCTCTGCACATGATGATTAGAAGCAGACCAGGTGTGTTTGGCAGACAAAGGCTACTGTGGGTCTGAATTCCCTACCTTCTCCCTAACTACTAAAGAACTATTTAGTGCGGAGCAATCAGTGCCCTGGATTTTAAAAACAATTTGGACACAATGCTCACTACTTTTTTTTTAAACGGCGAATATGACATCACCATTTTCGCAAAGTGAAAATTTTATCGATAGGAACATTTCACAACAAATATTTATGAACTCACTGTGTTCTGAAGATGACCACATTGATGGTTCATTAAAAAAAAAAAAAAAAAAAAAAAATCAACATTCTCTTCATAAAAATTGTTCACACGTGAGGCGCTGTGGTCTATATTTGCCAATCTAGTGAGCATCGATGCACACTGGTTTTTCACAGAGACTCACCCAGCACACTCCTCATCAGTTAAGCCTTCTCTGCCTTTTCTTCTCATGACATCTCAAACATTTTTTTTTTTAATTCATGAATGTTTATTTCAATACATTCTAGACCAGACAGGTCCAAAGTCCAGCCCGTAGACCAAATGTGGCCCGCATTCAAATTTCCCAAGCCCAAAGGCCCCTGTCATAAAATCAATATTATGCAGCACCCAGCAGTTTCTAAAAAGTGTGTCTATGATTTCTTGATTGTAATTGGCTAAAATACAGTTTAAGCCATTGTAAACCTGTGGCAACACATTTGTAAAATGTCAACTGTAAATAAAAATGAAACATTGGTAGTGAGAGACACCACTTCCAGGACAAGTCAAAATTGTTTTCAGTGAAATATAAAACATATGGCTGTTTTCAAGAATTTCCACGTCAAGAGGCACTACCAGACAAGACATGCCATCCATGACAAGCTAACAGGCAACGAACGGTGCCAAAAAAATCAACAAATTGACGGTAATTTTGGTAAAAATGTATTTAGATGTTTTTGTTTTTTGGCTGTTTTCACTTAAGCCTTCTACACCTTTCCTTCCATTCTTGCTGACTCTCTTTTGCCATGCATCACACCTGAGACTCTCCTCCAACCTACTTGCAAGCTCCTCTTCCCACCACTCTTCATATCTCTGGACTGTTGACACTGAGTACTTCAGGTCCTCCACCTTTTTCACCTTTGCTCCCTGTTACCTCACCATTCTTGTACTTCTCTGCCACTCCAGACAACCTCATACAAACCACAGCTCCTCTCTGTTTCCCGTCATATTCTCTTTGTAGATTAATAAAAACATATAGCACCTTCTGACCTTCTCTGTTCTTCTCCAAAAGCATCTTCAAAGCAAATGTTGCTTTGGTGGTTTTCTTCTTTGGCATGAAACCATACTGTTGCTCACAAATGCTCTCTTGTGACCTCCGCCCAGCTTCCACTGCTCTTTGTGTCACTCATCACCTTCTTTCTCTACAGTTTCCACAACTCTGAACATCTCCCTTGCTCTTATAAATGGGCACAATTACACTTCTTCTCCATTCCTCGGGCATCCCTAACTCTCCAAAGTCTTGTTAAAGACCCACTTCAATGACATAAAAGTTTTTTTTGTGTGTTTTTAATATCTTGTTGCATTTTTTTTTAAATATGGAGGACATGCATCCACTTATAGACAAATAGATCCACATTTTCCTCGTCTGAGCTGACGTCTGGCTCTAAACTGTACGGCTGGGTAGCTCCAATATTGCTCACCATTTTTGTTAGGATAATGTTAGGTTTAGGCTGCTAGGAAGTGTAAGCTAATGGGAGCGTGTATAAACAGATGGATGATGGGAAATGAAGGTGGGCTTATTCTGCATCCACATTTCTAATGAACTGATGCCGCTCTGCAGAAAACAACACCGATTTTTTTTTTTTTTTTTGGCCAAAAACAACATAATCATGATAAAAAGACAAATAGGAACGCTTTTACAATAGAGCAAAAGATAATTGGAGTGGGTCTTTAAACAGCCCAGTCAAAATCTCTACTCAACCTCCCCACTTCCATTCCTCCTCAGTAATACTGTCTTTCCCTTCATCCTATTCCATACCTTCCACACTTCATTCTTGCTCATCTTTTGATTTGATTTGAAATGGTTTATTTCAAGCAATTAAGTAGAAATAATACACAACAGCAATATAATCATCAGTTATACATTCATACAGTAGCTAATCAAACTTAGGATAATTAGACATATTAATAAATATTGCTTGAAAGGGAGTGGAAGGAAGCGAACTTATATAATCCCACCCCGTTATACTATAACCATTTTATTACATGATTTATCAATATCCGGTTCCCAGTTTTTATCAGACAGAATTAAATATCATAAGATATCGATAAAGCACATGACAAAGATGAATTACTTGCTTAGCCGACACTTGTTCCATAAAACTTTTCAGCGTTTCTTGAATAATGTCAAGAGTCATTTTGAGGTCTTCGTATTCCTGGGGTTTCTTCGGGGGCATGGTCAGCTCTCTTTTTTGGGGAAAATCAACCTTTTAAGTAATTTGAAGATAGTTGTATTCGCAGAGAGGCTCGCCACGCGTCCTGCTGTGTAACCCGGAACCGGAAAAATCCACACATCTTCGCTGCTTCCTTCATCAGCTCCTCTCATCCTTTCATCACTTGCGTTGTGCTATGGAGGGACGGATGTGAGATCCAGACATGACGAAGGCGATGTAAACATTCCGATTGATTATTCATTCAATGCAACACAACAAAGACAAAGAGATGGACCTGTGTAAATCAGTCCCTCAGTCACAAGAAGACGACTTCTGAGCGTGTGCAACACTGCACTTTCCTGCTTTGTGATCATTTCCAGCAAGCACAGGTATACCTTTAGTTTGACCTCCCTCTACTAGATCAATACATCAAATTATGGTAAGGTAATGGAGTGTTTGCTTACATGCCTAAACTACTATCAAGTCAAGGATAAGAGATAGATTAGACAGAAAAAGAAGAAAGTAAAAACTGAGTGGAATTGGTATGCAAGCATTGGCCTAGGCTGAACAAAAGAATCAACAGGATGACGGAGAAGTGACAGAATGACAGCTCCATGCTGATCGCTGGAGGACATCAGGATAGTCTGAGGTGGGGAAAGCTCATAGACTGTTGACAGCCACCAGTAATGAATGATAATTGTTGACGGAGTAGATGCAGACGCAGTGTGTGGAAGCTCATTTTACCAAAGCCAGTTCCTCAATCTTACACATTCTAATCACAATTATTAACAACTACTGTGTGGCTCTAAGACTCGATAAGTTTATCTTTCAAATACAGGCCAGTCTAAAGGCACTATTTCCAATGAATTGGATTCTTGAAAACTTCTTGAAAAATCTAGTTTACTCACACACAGGTGGAAATATATGTCTGTTACAAAAGCCTTTAGAAATTGATTCTTTAGTCATCATGTACTGTTGTTCACCTTTCACCTTGTTCAGGAGTGAATCAGCTTCCACTGATTCGCACAGGAGGTTCAGCAGCTTCTTTGAAGCCTAGTTACACTTAATGCAAAATAACTTTTTTATGAAAATTCTACTGCAATAGGACACTTATTGTTTCTTCACATGGAACAGAAATATGTCAAAACACCATTTTTATTATTATTATTGAGACCTTTTTTTTTTAAACAAAGTTACTTACCTGAAAGTGATTTTGATTTTTTTCCAAGTTCTTTAAATTATTTAAATGGTAGCTGATGTGTGATTTCACCTTGTGGTTGTAAAATCTTCATGAAAATTGATTTTGGGATTTTTGATTGGTGTTGTTGAGACGTCCAAACAAAAACCCAAAAGATGTCAAGGCTGGTTATGGCTGCACTCAAAATAGCTATTGATTTGGCCAATAAACAGCTGTAACAAGTGAGAAAAAGGCTTCTTAAAAAGGCTGAGTTAGAATGAAAGGAAAACAACAGGCTTGGTATTGTGTTGTCAGTCATTTCTGTGCTGAAAACACTAAAGTGGCTTCAGCAGTAATTGCTAAGGGGAAGAGCGCCTCTTTCCTGTGTATGTAGTCAAAAGGGCTGTTTTTTTTTTCTCCAGGACTTTGTCCCTCACTTTTTTGAGAAACAAGGTTTCCCATTTTCATGTCTTTCTCTACATATTCTTTCACACTATTACATTGATCAAGAATTTCTTCAGGAATAGATCACTTGTGGTTCATTTAGCTAGGATTGAATTTCATACTTGGAACCAGTCCAGTAGTGGAGCTAGAACAGTTTGTGTGGGGGGCGGGGGTAGAAGATTCTGGAAAGGTGGCAAATGAGAAAATCAAAGTGGAAATCCATCACAACTGAAAAGATCAAAAATATGTATTTCAACGTATTTGTTATTTTTGCAATGCTGAGTGATGATTTCTTAATCTTTGTCAATAATGGTGTTAATATTAGATTTTTTTTAAATGGGGGGGGCAGCTGTCCCTCCTTCAGAATATACAAACCCAAATTATAAACCTTCCACCACCATGCCTGGCAGTGTACATGGAAGAGTTTTGCTGAAATACACATAAAGGAACATTATTTGCATTATTTGCCTACTTTGGTCTCAAAAGCTTTTCGAAAAGTTTTTTTGGAACAATTCTGACATCTTAATGCCAATTTAAAACAAATTTAGTTGTGCTTTATCCGTGCAATTAATATTCACTTGATTTTAAAAGCTACCTTACACGGTTCAATCTCTAATGAAAAATAAAGGTGTGGAGTATTGCACTATTTTTATTTAGCTTGCCTGTTGCAAATAATTCCCTTCGTAGGAAATTACTTTTTTTGTGCTGTGAATTACGGTATAAGACGTTTGCACCAAAAACTTGGCTTCAAATTCTTCTGATATTAACTTATTTTTAGATGTTGAGGCGACAGCAATTTCCTTCTTTATATTACAGCCAGATGCTTCAAAAAAGTGCTTATAACACGATTGCCACAGCTGTTGACAGCTAATTAATCAAGTGCAATTAAGTCATTTGGCCATATGAGTTGCTGAACATACCACTAACTTTTGTGCCAGATTGTCAATGGATGAACTGGTGCTCATTAGAGTGAATAGTTTTTAATTTCTTCTTGATTGATGTACATCTTTGGTCCCGACATGACCCAATTAGCTGCCATTTTGCTTTGGATTATCAAAGAAAACGCCTGTGAACGTGTAAATTAGGGAAGTCTTAAAATATGTAGGTTGTGTTAAGTCGAAGCTTCTCCAGAGACGGAAATAATGAGAAGGAAATCCCCCAGATAGATAAACCACTTGTTTTTACTTGACCAAGCAGTACAGAAGAACAGCTGATAATTGTGAGGAATTAGTAAAAGTAAAATCAAATCCATGATTTTCCATGAGCGTTGTCATCAAATAGACAATTACTGTGTAATAACAGCTGTTTTTGCAAACAAAAAAAGCTAGATTTAAACTACAAAACCAAACTTAACCAATTAAAAAAAAGCTTAAAAAATCATAAACATTTGAGGTTTAACTAAAACATTCAAAACCATTTTTTTTACTATATTAAAGCCAAATAATTTCTAAAGTTAGTGAGACTTGGTATAATTGCAGTTTTTGCAGAACGATTACACTGTGCAAGTATGGGTGAGCACTGTGAATGGTGGCTCAAAAGATTTCACAACACCAAAATCAAAACAAATAAGTGCAGAGAGTGTGACTGCATTTACATGGAAAAGCTGCATCACCACATTTGTCTGGAGAAAGAAGCCTCTGTCTCGGTACAAATATTGAAATATAAAAAGCAATACAACCTTCGCTGGGAAGCCAAACACAGAAAGTAAATGTACTTCTTATCTTAACATTAACTTTCCATATAAGGCATGAGTTTTGTTATAAATATTTTTCTTTTTTGAGAATTTTTTTGGGTCTTTGGACTCAGTTATCTAAAAAGCGATGTGCACTTGTCCACAACCCGGGGTTAGATGGAGCAATATTTACAGCGCCGTGTCCGCAGACCTTTTGACAGTTTCTTTAACATTTTCAGGTCAAAAAGAAAGAAAAAGTCAACATATGCAACATTTTGTGCCTCTGTTTGCCAATATATATATATCTTTTTTTGGCTTAGACACACCACCAAATAACAGAACATCACTTACAGGCTTCTCTCTTGGATTTCAAGAATAGATACAAGTTGTTTTAAATGAAATTAAGGAATTTAACAGGTGAAAAGAAATATTTAAAGACAGTAACAGGGTTGAGATGATCAAATTTCATATTGTTAAGCATAACATAGTTCATTCACCACATATATATTACCACCCACCAAACCCAAAACCCCATTTGTTCTGTATCCAAAGAAAATAGTGTTATTCTTAGCACGGATGGGAGTTCCTCTTAAAATATCAAAATTTTCTCTCAGCTTGGCAAGGCAGAAGTCTTAGGTAGAATTAATGGCGTCTCTTCTGTGGTTCCACGTCACGTAGGGGAGCTGATCGGGCTAAAGTAGTCCCAGTTTGCTTGGACAAATACCTCACAGCGAATGCAACACAGCCTCTAGAAGAGTTTGTGTTGCATTTGTTCTTCCAGGACTTTCTGGTAAGACTAAGTAAAAATGCAACAGTTCAATACCAGACAAGGATGGTAATAATAAAGGCCCAAAATTTGCTGCTTCACAGTTGCTTAATCCGTTAGTGTTTGAGTGTAAACACGGTAACTCTGCGGTTTTCGCAGAGCTACTCCTGGACTTTGAGCAGAAACGGCTAACTGCACAGCTGGGTCAGTTCAGGTTCTGGGAAAGCATTTGGAAGCTTGGAGTTGAAGATCTGCAGAGACTCCTTTATTTGTGCTACCTCTCCAGCTGACAGCTTGAGGCGGTGCCGCAGCAGGCAGGAAAACAGGTCGATCGGTGGCACTGCTGGGGGAGAAAGTCGGTTAATCCGGTCTTGCATCTCCAGCAGCATCAGAAAGGCGGCGTCCTGTGTGCCCTGCGTGTAGGGGTAGTCCAGTTGCAGAATCAGGTCCTTGATGCCTTCTGGGTCAAAGTGCATGCTGTATCCAAAGACTTTGAGCGTGTTGATCTTCATGTAGCCCAGGTTTGACGTCTGGTCGTCCAAGTCCAGTGGCTCGTAGAAAAGAGTTTCATTCACCGTTGGATCGTCGGTGACTATGCGGCTCCGCAGGTAGATGTGCACTGTTTCAAAGAACGACTTCCACTTGCTGTTCAGAGACAGAGTCCAGTTGTAACAGTCTGCAGTGGTGATGCCATCAAGTTTAGTTCTTTCCCAGTCTGGGAAGTCAGGCTGGTTCACTGGCATGAACCAGCTTTCTGAATGACTGCCCCCAAAAGGATTCACGTAAACCACAGGAACGGGTTCCAGTGTGGAATTCTTAGTTGAGCATATCTGGAAAGAAATGGCCATCAGCATGTGGATGAGGTTGGATTTATTCTTGTTACTCTTGAGGGTCAGTAACATCCTTTTCCTCCAGGCAGGATTGAACCAACTTCCCAAGCGGACATCATTGCTGATGTAGATGGCGTGGACTTCTATTCTGCTGTCCAGACGCTGCAGAAGGTACTTTACCTAAAAAGGAATTAGAGAATGGTTAAATCTAAGATGAAACTACATCAATTTTTGAACATTTGAAAGGACTGAGTGAGGAGATCTCAGAACCTCAGCATCCGGCATATCCAGGTCAAAGTTCAAATAGTGGTCCAGCGATGCGGCAATGCTCGGCCGGCAGGAGCCAAGATGAAGGAGGTTGCCATGGTGACAGGCTCCGCAGCGGGTGGCATTGTCGCTGGCGCAGATGGAGCAGGAAGTGAGTGAGGGACCTATGACACAGGGGATGACACCCTGGCATGTGGGCTGTTCCGTGGGGCAGCTGCAGCTCTTTGCCTCCTCAGAGAAGGAGCCCAGAACTCCGTGTTCATTGCAGTAGAGCAGAGACTGAGCCCTGCCCAGCCAGAACCCAACAGACCTGCGGAGGGGCAAAAACAACATTGTCATTAGAATTATTGAAAGACTCTTAGAAGCATTTTCAAGCCTTAAATGACCTTTGGTGTCAAATATTAATATTTCCAGAGCAACAATAAAAAAAGTGGTCACTTTTTCCTATTATGACACATTTATATAATAAATTGGCCAATATCTGTTTGTGTTTTTTTTGTTTCTCTGCATTTCCACTTTGCAATGACAGCCCATTGTCTGCATGGAAATATATTTTTGTAACACAAAACCCTTTGGATAGGTACCTAACATTAAATATCATGAGAGCAGAAGATTATAGTGCTCTGGAATAACCAGCATTTGTATGGTTGTATTGTCAGATGTGTTTAATGAAACTCCATTCCCGGTTAAATACATTTTTCTGGTTGAACAACCACTGCTGTGCACAGCGGAACACATTCATATTTTTAGGGTAGAAGTAGAAGGCAAAACAAAGGGAAGAAACTGTGTGTTTGTTGTACTATGTTAAAAAATAAACTCTTATTGGGCTTTTGGAAGTTTTTATTTCAAATTTACACAAAGAATTTACAAATAAACATAAACTTAGAATAGATTTGTTTAATATTTCATATTTGGTGCATAGCTTCCACCAAAATGTTGGCTAAAATGCTTCTAGGATTTACACAAATCCCACAAAATCTATTATATGAGACATTTATATTATTGAGTTTTCTCTCAAATCAGTCACATTTATAGTCATCACAGACCTTTCTTTTTAATTTTTACCTTTTTAAACAAAATAAAAAAACGTATTGTTAGCTCGGAAGTTGAAGAAAGCTTTTTAAATGCGTTTTAAATTGAAAAAGTCGTATTATAAATTAAAGTTTCATATTACACTGGACAAAAATTGTTTTTGCTCCCATTTCTCATGAGATGAAGTCAAAGTTCTGAAACATTTTCTAAAAATGCGAAATAACAATTTCTCTTAAATGTTGTTGTTTCCCTTTCGGCTTTTCCCATCAGGGGTCGCCACAGCGAACGAGTCGCACGGTAAACTTAAATATTGTTCACAAATCTGTATACCAGTAAATCTGTGATAGTGAGCACCTCTCCTTTGCTGAGATGATCCATCTCATCTCACAGATGTGGCATAGCAAGATGCTGATTGGGCAGTATGACTATTGCAAAGCTGTATCTTAGATTGGCCACATTCTGAAATGTGCCATTTCGTTTCAGGGTGTGGGGGTATAAAGACTTAGAAAACCCCTCAGACCTCCGTTTGCCTCATGCAGTGCAACACATCTTTGCACAGAGTTGATCAGTTTGCTGATTGTGTTTTGTAGAATGTTGGTCCACTCCTCTTCAATGTCTGTGTGAAGTTGCTGGATATTAGCCGGAGCTGCAACACGCTTTTGTATACACAGATCCCTTGCAACATGGGGTCGTGCTTCATCATGCTGCAAGGTGAGGTGATGTTATTGGATGCATGGCAAAACATTGGGCTTCAGGATGTCATCACGGTATCTCTGTCCATTCAAAATGATATAATTAAAATGCCCATACCATAACCCCACCGCCACCATGGGCCACTTGACAAACTGATCAACTCTACAATGGAGATGTGTTGCACTGCACCATGCACTGCACCATTTGCACTGCAAATGGTGGTCAGACCAGATAGTGACCGGTTTTCCAGAAGAAAAAAATTGCATGTTTCAGAGTTGCCTTATATTATGGCCATTCTAAGGCGTACCTGTGCAATAGTCATACTGTCTAATCAGGATCTTGATATGGCACACCTGTGAGGTGGGATGGTTTATCTCAGCTTTGTCAACAAAATTAGAGAGAATTTTTTTTGTTTTTGCTTGTAGAAAACATGTTAGATGTTTGAGTTTATCTCACAACAAATGGGAGCAAAAAGAAAAGTGTTGGGTTTATATTTTTTTCTGTGTGAACACCTAGGAGGCGCTGCTAAACTACACTATGGGGGAAAAAAGATTTTCTCTTTTTTCTCTAAGGCTTAGGAGCCTAAAAAATCCTTGATTTTCTAGTTGTTTTTTTTACACTTAAAAAACAAAAGCAGAGCTTATTGTATCTGAATAAGAAAAAAAATAATTAAACAAATAACAAAAAGAGCCCTCTGGCAAGAGTAGAGTCACGTTTTCCCACACAAACGCAGTTTGTTGTGTTTGAAGAGGAATTTAAGACTATGAAAACAAACTTCTGAAAGATGCTTTTGTGATTCCAACAGCTCACTGGAAATGTCCTTTCTTTGAATTCTAAAGTGAATTTGATTTTATAACAAGCCCTAATTAGCTCCTTAAGAGTGGCAATTTAATTGCACTTGTGGGAATGTGGCTCTTCAGACTATGAAAGGTGATTTCTTACCTGCTGGGAACATCTGTATCATCATGGCTGTTTGTGAAATGATACGCTAAAGCCCTGACTATACTTTTAGAGTGACTGTATTTTTTATAACAATACATCTGTTTATGGTCTAGTTAAAGCTTCAAGCTACTGTCGACTCTTTTTGATTTCGGTCACTGCAATTGATTTACAGAAAGGAAGGTTGATAAGCAGACAGAAAGTCTTGGAAACTGGGTTACCTTTCTCGGGGTAGGCTGATGTGAGGCTGTTTGGGGCAGCGTTTGCTCAAAGTGAATAACTTCCTGATGATCTTCTGGGCTTTTCCGAGGACCAGTGCGGTGCTCGCCTCCAGCTGGGTGTAGCGCTTCTGGAGAGGCGTGTCAGCAGACCAGAACTTGGCGATCGTGGACACGTTCAAAAATTGATCGGTGGGCAAACGCTTCAGGAGAGCTTTGAACTCATCTGCAGAAATTTAGAGAAAACAGAGGAAGGGGGATGAAGAAAAAGAAAAAATGTGTCAATAGTGTTAATAGAATTGTCATCACATAGTAAACATCTGTCAAGAAAATTGCAGCTGAATTTATTCATGACGCCACCAACGCCTATCATGTCAATGTGACATGACCGAGAGCATACTCATTTAGGAAAGCCATTAAATGTGTGGTGTTGAACGTAGATGTTTTTTTTTATTTATTTGGCAAATCCTTAGAGTCTAAAACCAATTAGCACAACATAAACCAATCAAAGCAGGTGGTAAAAAGGTGACAGACTCTTCCCTAAATTTGATGCTCTTCTGTAAAATGGTCAATATTCTAAAAGAAGTAGCTCTACAAGAAACTCACTTCAGGGTTTCTTTGCTTAGTCACAACATAACTTTTTAAAATTTTCTATACCATCACCAAATTTACAGTCAATAGTAGAATGATTTTAGTGTTTGAAGTACATTTAGATCCAGCTGTTTATACTGTAAGCATACATTGATAAGATAAATACAAAATTGTTAAAGTGTTTAAGACAATTGGATTAGTTACAACTGCATATGGGTGTACGCCTATGTACAGTGCTTTACGAAAGCATTCGGCCCCCTTGAAGTTTTCAACCAGTTGTCACATTTCAGGCTGTAAACATTTTTTTTGTCAGGAATGAACTACAAGTGGGACATAATCATGAAGTGAAACGACATTTATTGGATATTTCCAACTTGTTTAACAAATCAAAAACTGAAATATTGGGCGTGTAAAATTGTTCAGCCCCTTTACTTTCAGTGCAGCAAACTCTCTTCAGATGTTCAGGTGGGACCTCCGAATGATCCAATGGTGACCTAAATGACACCAAGTCACCTGCTCTGTGATAGACTCAAAGGTCTGTTTAAAGGGCAGAGAGCATCATGAAGAACAAGGAACACACCAGGCAGGTCCGAGATACTGTTGTGGAGACGTTTAAAGCCAGTTTTGGATACAAAAAGATTTCCCAAGGTTTAAACATCCCAAGGAGCACTGTGCACGTGATAATATTGAAATGGAAGGAATATCAGACCACTACAAATCTAGAAAGACCTGGACGTCCATCTAAACTTTCAGCTCAAACAAAGAGAAGGCTGATCAGCCAAGACGCCCATGATCACTCTGGATGAACTGCAGAGATCTACAGCTGAGGTGGGAGAGTCTGTCCATGGGAGAACAATCAGCCTTATACTGCATAAATCTGGCCTTGATGTAAGCGTGGCAAGAAGAAAGCCATTTCTTAAAGATATCCATAAAAAAGTGTTGTTTAAAATTTGCCACAAGCCACCTGGGAGACACATTAAACATGTGGAAGAAGGTACTCTGGTCAGATAAACCAAAATCCAACTTTTTTGGTAACAATGCAAAATATTATGTTTGGCGTAAAAGCAACACAGCTCATCACCCTGAACACTCCATCCCCACTGTCAAACATGGTGGTGGCAGCATCATTGTTTGGGCCTGCTTTACTTCAGCAGGGACAGAGAGGATGGTTAGAACTGATGGGAAGATGGATGGAGTCAAATGCAGGACCGTTCTGCAAGAAAACCTGACGGAGTCTGCAAAAGACTTGAGACTGGGACGGAGATTTATCCTCCAACAAGACAATGATCCAAAACATTAAATAAAATCTACAATGGAATGTATGGTGTCAAAATAGAGCCTAAAGTATTGCGCATCAAAACAGTAAAACCGCGCATCAAAACCCCAAATCTGCGAATCAAAATGCATAAATTGAGAACCAAAACCCACAATTTGCAACCAAAAGCCTTTCCCCAAAGCACAATCCTATTTCTCAGCTGCCGATTTGTTTTCTCGCCATTCTGAAATCCTGTTTTTGAGTTGTAGTTTTATTTTGAAACTGTCTTTTTGAGTTGCGCTTTTATTTTTTGAGTTTCGCTTTTATTTTTTGCGGTTTTGATTCTAAAACCTGTCGACACGTAAAAACAGCGACATGTCAGTCAAGGGGAGGGGAGGCGGGACATCCCTGATATCCAGAAGCTCATTGGCTACCGAATAAGACCGAGTCTTACGTCAACAGACCAGTTTAGAATGTGCCGGTAAGTTTATCATGTTTTTCTTTTACTATATTAAAAGATCAAAATTGTACTTTATTTAACCAGAGGACGCCAGCACATTCAGATGAGGAGCTCCACCAGTAGCTGCTAGTGAAAAAAGATGTTAGAAAGTTAGATGTTGCATGAAAAACTACCACCATTGTTCTCCTGTGTTAGCATGCTAGCTAGCTCAATGCTAGCGGGGTATCCAGCTCTTCTCATGACTTTTGTGGATTAAACAAAGTACATTTTTTACCACAGTGTCAGGATCAGTCATGTCAACCTGGGAATAATTGCCCGTGGATTGTCACTATGGTTAATCAAATAGTTTTTTAAGAAGTACATTCATCATGTATATATAAGGTTTTTCAATATTTCCTTAGGGATTACACAGATGGATTGAACAACAAAGCAACATATTGCTGCAAGAAAGTGACACCTTTCCTAGTTTGGGATCAAGTTAATCCCTATTTAAAATAAATAAATAAAAGAAACACAATTTTTATTTGAAGTACCAGAGCAAATTTCCCACAGGTGGGATCAATAAAGTTTTTCTGATTCTGAACTGTATTCCAAAATAATTTTCTCAACCTTAAAGATTGCAGGTTAACACAGGAAGTTACCTTTCACAATATGCAGCTACTGAGTAGCAATTAAGGTGTGTGTGTGTGTGTGTGTATATATATATATAAATATATACACACACACACACTCATTTTAACTGTCTTAAATACATTTTTCTTTGTGTGCAGGATGCTGTGGACATTGGACGACAGACTAACTTAAACCAGGCAGAGCAGGAAACTGTTGGAGTTGTTGTTCCCTCTGTGGCTTGTCCTCTCTCCTCTCAGACCTGTTCAACCCTTGTGGGACATCAGAAAACCATGGCCAAGACATTAACATTTATGTACTGATCTATGCATGTCATCACAGCAGGATGTAACAAAAACTAACAATGTGAACAGATCTCATCTGCCTTACAAAATACTGCCCCCCTTAAGAAAATAAATGGCTAATAATCACCACTGGTATTTTGTAAAGCTTCATTTTTTAATGTTTGACCATTGAATGTGTTTTGTACAAAAGACTGATGGTTTTGCAAAGATCTTTGAAACACAGAGTCAAGTGCATTAGATTCTGTGAAATTCTGAACCACAATTCAGAGAAATTAAAATAACTGTTTTTAAAACTCCTTAAAAGACTTGAGGTGGAAAAGTCACTGTTTTCGTACAGGCACTAAGAAATGGGAAGCAGACATTGTGCCTGGGCATGTTGTCAATGCAATCATGGTCAAAATGGACAACTATTTTAAAGGCTTCTCTTTCAGTTGACAGGAGATGTCTGTGAGCCTGCTGGACAGCCTTTGCATCACACTGGGACGTCTTTGGGGCCTGCATCTGGAAAGAAACAAAAACAGCAAAGTTAATTAACCAAAAAAAGAAGAGAAAAATTAAGATTAAATTTTTTTTCATTACCTTAAAGAAGATGTAGACATCCACGTCGTAGCTGCCTCAGTATTCCTGCCTTTTTTGTTATGGTATGCATAACAACGGCCCTTATAGAAAACAACAGACATACAGCAATAGTCAATTTTAAAACCACCACCCAATTAAATATACTAATAATTCTATTGATGTCTAATACTGGAATAATTTTAAGTGGAATAAAACACGTTTTTGCTGGTCTGCTACAATTTACTCTGCTCTGGTTCACTCGAATACCGGACTTCTGCCAGTCTGCATAGTGCAGACGCATACATTTTGAATAATATGGGACAGCAATATTGTTTCTCTGTTCAATAATTCCCTCTGTCTGTATCCCTGAAAAATATTGAGAAACCTTATAGGTTATAACATATTTGATTAACCCTAGTGACAATTCACGGACAATTATTCCCAGGTTTACATGACCGATCCTGACACTGTGGTAAAAAATGTACTTTGTTTAATCCACAAAAGTCATGAGAAGAGCTGGATACCCCGCTAGCATTGAGCTAGCTAGCATGCTAACACAGGAGAACAATGGTGGTAGTTTTTCATGCAACATCTAACTTTCTAACATCTTTTTTCACTAGCAGCTACTGGTGGAGCTCCTCATCTGAATGTGCTGGCGTCCTCTGGTTAAATAAAGTACAATTTTGATCTTTTAATATAGTAAAAGATATGAAAAACATGATAAACTTACCGGCACATTCTAAACTGGTCTGTTGACGTAAGACTCGGTCTTATTCGGTAGCCAATGAGCTTCTGGATATCAGGGATGTCCCGCCTCCCCTCCCCTTGACTGACATGTCGCTGTTTTTACGTGTCGACAGGTTTTAGAATCAAAACCGCAAAAAATAAAAGCGAAACTCAAAAAATAAAAGCGCAACTCAAAAAGACAGTTTCAAAATAAAACTGCAACTCAAAAACAGGATTTCAGAATGGCGAGAAAACAAATCGGCAGCTGAGAAATAGGATTGTGCTTTGGGGAAAGGCTTTTGGTTGCAAATTGTGGGTTTTGGTTCTCAATTTATGCATTTTGATTCGCAGATTTGGGGTTTTGATGCGCGGTTTTACTGTTTTGATGCGCAATACTTTAGGGTCTATTTTGACACCATAGGAATGGTTCATAAATAAACATATCCAGGTGCTAGAATGGCCAAGTTAAAGTCCAGACCTGAATCCAATCGAGAAAATGAAAACTGCTGTTCACAAACGCTCTCCATCCAACCTCACTGAGTTCGAGTGGTTTTGCAAGGAGGAATGGGCAAAAATTTCAGTCTCTCGATGTGCAAAACTGATAGAGACATACCCAAAGTGACTTACAGTTGTAATCACAGCAAAAGGTGGTGCTACAAAGTATTAACTTAAAGGGGGTAACTCAGTTAGCGTAGTCACAGTAATGTTTGTATTAGTAGTATTAGCTTTTTTTTACATGTTATTAACAAGTTTGGGAGTTACAGGTATTATGAATATGTTAACGTGGGTAAAGCTTCCAACTTATCTCACATATAGCGTGTTATACTACTACTAAGTTCTGGGGTTACTGTAAACAGTGAAGTCTGACTGACTAACAGCTTTTCTTTTGTCTCGCTTAATGTGCTGTTCAGTGTGCCTGATCCATGATATACATTTGAAAATAGACCATTTATTGACGGAGAACCTGATAATCCGGTGCGCCCTATTGTGGGGAAAATGTGTAAAATCTGCAGAAAAACAGAAGGACAAAATTATTTAAAAGTATAAATGGAAATGTTGAAAACAAACTCCTGGGGTTTAAATTTACACCCTAGGTTTCCGAAGATACATAACCTCTTTTTGTAATAGTAAAACCTGTCCAACACAAATGATTTCAGCTCTCATCTGTTCACTCAGTTATTGGACAGAACAAGTTATAAAAAAAAAAGAAAGGAAATGTTGAAAACAATTGTGGCGTTTTTTTTCTATACTAAACATTTAATTGAACTAGTTTCAAAGGCTTTGGTGAAATAGCCTTTAAAAGACAGCTAAACATAGAAATATTTCCAGCCAATACCTCTGTGTGATTTTCTGTAATATTTCCAGTAAAAATAAAGATGTCTTTGAAGTTTGCCAAAAGCATTTCTGTGTTACGACCCTTTAGGCTCTTTTCATGAACCATAGGACAAATTTTCCGCTTGTATGAAACAACTGGGAAACATAACCGTGTCATTTCTTTTCTTCCTAATCCAAACAAGTGATCCTTTCTTGGAATGTTTCTGGCCCTCTGGAGAACCACATCCCTGTGTGCTGTTTATTGGCAGAAACTGCAGCCATGTCAACCTATTCTGAGCTTAGCTGACAAGATTCAAGCCTATTACAGTGATCAGTGATCCCAGATGACACTGTGGTCTGGGTCCCTCCATTCCTCCAGTTTGTGCACGTCTTCCTCTTTTCCCATCAGAGATTGTTCTCTCCTGCACAGGCAGGACACGGTTGTCTCTCTTTTAAGATGTCAGTCTCAGTCTACCTGTTTGTTTTTGGTTTGTGTCTTTTTCGCTGCTGTCTGATCTCTTTCCACTTGTCAGTAAATTTGTGATTTGAGGCATTCACATTTAGTTTACTTCAAATAAGCTTTTTCCCCATTTAAGTACAAGTTAGAACTAATGACATGTTGCCTTTCACATTAAAGCCATATATAACTATTTGTATCATATTTTATACATGCATATCTGAAAATCTCAAATTTTTAACCTTTATTTTATCAGGAAATCCCATTGAGATAAAATCTTTTTTTTTTTTTTCATGAACTTGGCCCATGTTTTCTGCTCTGTGGTTCCTCATTATTCCACTAGGGGCAGTAGACAGGATTTTCCAGGTCATTTTATAATGGATGCTTCCTTGAAATCTAAAAAAAAAAACTTTGGGCGGGAAAAGTGTTGCTTTGTTCAATTGTTTTTCATTTTTTGAATGACTACTGTATTGAACGAATATGAGGGTAAGGCTGAATGCACATTTAAGGATGATGAATTGATGAAAACTAACTTATATACTGGGGAATCTAGAGTAAATGTACGGTAAATTCACAAAGTGCAGATACATAAATAGGCATAAACTGGTACAAAGTAACACACTGCCTTCTAAAAGTAATTGTTCAAAAGTTAATAATAAGAAGAGATCATTTAACGCACTGTCTCTGGAAATATCCATAGACAAATGTTCAGAAATTTGTTTTATTATCCAAGGTAATTTATTAGGAATGACTGAAAATAAAAGATTAAATCCAGAGACATGGGAAAATTAAAAGAAAAAGGCACAGATATTGTGTAAGTAAAGGCGGTGAGAGGTGAATATGACAGGAACAATGAACGGTTTTCTTAAGCACCACAAAAGTCCTGCACCTCACCAAGCTAAAGACCCTATTGATTCAAATATGCATCAAACCACTTCAGCTCAAAAAAATAACCTTAACTTAACATCTACTTGAAAGCAAAAACAAAAGTATTGTTATTATTATTTTTTAGCTGAAAATAAATTCAGATGTCTAGAGGTTAAAACAACTTCTTATACATAAGGTACAAGAAGTGCCAAAGTCGACTCCACCTGCTGAAGACTGAGATCCTTCAAAGTTTGCAGAACTCTATGATGACTTTATGATGGTGTCAGTGCATCCACCCTCTTCTATGGAGTGTGTTGCTGGGAAGGTGGATGCACTGACAGCTTCAGGAGGAGGATCAACAAACTGGTGTGGAGATCCGGCTCCTTTCTGGGATACCCCCCAAAGTCTGTGACTGTGGTGGGGGAGAAGAGGATTTAACGGAAACTGAAATCCACCTGGGACAATCTTCTTCATCATCATTTGTGGGTGCACTGAGCAGCTCCTTCAGTCAGGGACTAAAACATCCTCGCTACAGGAAGGAGCGTTTTTGCAGACCTTTTCCCCTGTCAGCTGTTAGACTACAACACCTCAAAGACACTGGACACTTCATTGTGTCATTTACTGCATTTTTGTGTATTTGTTTCATGACTTAATAGAGACCTTGACCGGAGAAAGGTAGTTTGCCATCTCTCGGTCGGTGGAGTGTCCTTGCCCCAGGTGGAGGAGTTTAAATACCTTGGGGTCTTGTTCACGAGTGAGGGAAGATCGGAGCGTGAGATTGACAGGCGGATCGGAGCGGCGTCCGTAGTTATGCGGTCGCTCTATCGGTCCGTTGTGGTGAAGAGAGAGCTGAGCCGAAAAGCAAAGCTCTCAATTTACCGGTCGATCTACGTTCCAATACTCACCTATGGTCATGAGCTATGGGTCATGACCGAAAGAACGAGGTCCCGAATACAAGCGGCTGAAATGAGCTTCCTCCGTAGGGTGGCTGGGCGCTCCCTTAGAGATAGGGTGAGAAGCTCAGTCATCCGCGGGGAGCTCGGAGTAGAACCGCTTCTCCTCCACATCGAAAGGAGCCAGCTGAGGTGGCTCGGGCATCTAGTCCGGATGCCCCCTGGACGCCTCCCTGGAGAGGTGTTCCGGGCATGTCCCACTGGGCGGAGGCCCCGGGGAAGACCCAGGACACGCTGGATAGACTACGTCTCTCGGCTGGCCTGGGAACGCCTCGGGGTCCCCCCAGAGGAGCTGGAGGAAGTGGCTGGGGTGAGGGAAGTCTGGGCATCTCTGCCAAGTCTGCTGCCCCCGCGACCCGGTCCCGGATAAGCGGAGGAAGATGGATGGATGGATGGACTTAATAGAGATTTATATTCCTACAATCCAACCAGATCGATCTGTCTGAGGCAAGTTGGTAATTGAATCGATCTATACCATTAAATAATCCTTTCAAAATGAACAAAATCAATCGATTATATTGATATTGGAGAATACCATTTGGATTAACGGACGGTAAGTTTATTTGACCAAAACTTAAAATTGACCATCACAGCGGACAACACACATGTGATGGCAGATTCATTTTTAATTTACTGTTGATTTTCTTACAAGAAATACAAGGAATCTGAAAAACGTCACCTGCACTGTTCAGTAGCCAGATATTTATCTCTGATTCACACTGGCTGACGTTTTGACCAAAAATCGGATCTGCGACCTCAAATTATGACATAATTATCTATTGTTAAAAAACAATCGTTACCCCCTTAGCAGTTTTTTTTTACCATTATCTATGTTTTACATGGAAAATTTGATTGTGAGCAGTTTTGGTCTGACATGGTACTGAAGTGTTCTGATTATCATAAGTGTTTTAAATGCATTCCTAACAAAAACAAGAAAACTACAGTGATTTATCAAAATATATCAAAAATGTTATTATTTTGAATTGTTTTTGCCTTGCCTTTTTTCTATTATTTTAATTTTATTTCTTTTTTTCTATATGTGCATTTATAACGTTTGTTCACCCTAACTTGGTTTGTATATGAGCATCTATAAAAAAAAACAAAAAAAAAAAACAAAGAGGTACACACATTGTTAAAATTATTACTGTTTTTTGTTTTTTCGGTCTTATATGTGGGTTTGATATTAACAATTGTTTATTGTGCAAGTGACTGTGAATTTCTGTAAATTGAAACATGTACAATAAAGTTTGTTGAAAAAAAAAAGGTACTGAAGCATACTGAAGTAATACCATCCCATCCCTTCCCATCTACATATTTTTCTTACCTTTAATAAAATCTGCATCTGGCAGCCACTATACGGTCCTGATTTTAGCTTGCTTTTCTTGTTTGTAACAGGATTTCTGTGCTTTCTTTGCCATTTTTATATATGACAAAAAGCAAGTATAAATCCTGGCTTCCAGTTTTTTTTATAGTAGATGTTCAATCTCTTCCTTGTATTTATTTTTTTATTTTCATATTTTTTACTGTGTAAAATACCCCGTGTCTATCTTTCACACCTTAGGGGGAAGTCTTTCATTAAATCCCACATGATTTCTCGCAAGAGTGGCTTCAATAATCATCCTTCTTCCTGTGCAACTTTAATTCAATTGCCGACATAACAATGATGTAGGAGCTGGGATGTCTGCGGGTGAACGCCGCTCTCTATTTTACTCTGTCGTGCTGCCGGCTGGGAGACACGAAGCGGAAAACAGAGTCCAGAGCTGTCAGGAAAGCTGCTATCTCCATCACTTCAAAGTGGCTGCAACACATTAAAGGCTCCATCCATCATACATCACTTCTGCTGCCACTCACACACCAGTTAGATACGAAAAAAACACGTTTTTTGAGGAAAATTTAAATGTTTTTTAGGAAAATATCGGCCAAAATGTGAAGACAGATGATCCAAATTGCTAGTGCAATTTACCTCAAAGATGAGAAAACTTTCAAATATATGTTGTTTTTTTCACCACAGCTTGAAGCGGACCTAAAAATTAAAAGCCTCACAAACTTCCTTCGATGTGATTGCTTTTCTCGTGATCTCCTGCAGCCCAGTTGTGTCTTTAAACAGTGTCAAAAAGATCAGGTAGACACTAACAGACTGGCAAATTGGTCTTAGTGATTCATTATGATACACTCTAATTACATTCGCTTCTTTAAAGAGCCAGCCTTTTGTTTTCAGATTAGTGGTTAATCCTCTAAAGACTTGCACTTTTTCCAGACATCTCCTGTAATTAGCTGAAAATCCCTAACAGGACAAGAAAACTCTCTGTACTTTACTTAAGCTGACCTCATAAATTCAGAAGCACTCAATTATTTATCATAAAAAAAGATTCATTAAAATGGCATTTGTTTCTGGTGATGAAAAGTCACTTTTTAAAGCTTTAAAGAGCAGTTTTAGCTGCTTCACTACCTGTGCACAGAAGAAAAAGTACCTTTGTTTTAAAAAAACAAAAAAAAAGGGTCTAACAACATCAGTTTAGCTTACATGGATGAACTTATCTAATGACAGATGTCTCCAGAGTGACTGCGTTGCAGCTGTGCTGTGAGTCGTCTCGACAAACCGACCCAAGTTAACCTTATTTTCAGACAGTAGATCAAAAGCTGAACCGAATTTACCTGTTATCATCTTAGCACGCCGTGCTACAAATGGAAAATATGGTTGGATCATTAACATACAGATAGAATTGTTGGAGGGAAGCGGCGAGAGGGAAGTTTGATACTCTCTTCTGCATAGGAGCCAGTAAAAAGTGTCCCGCCATTTAAAGCCAATGTGCTGGGTTCCTGATTTCTGCTCAAAGATTCGCAAAAACTGCCAGGTTCAGGTTAGGACACTGTTCTTGTAAAAGCAAAGATGACTGTGGCGGTTTAGAAAGAGCTCCTCCTTCTGGCACAACGCTTCCTTCTCTACCGACCTGCTTTGAACCCCCCCATGGATTTCTTAGTAGTTGTTAGGCAGAATTTGTAGTTCTTTTCCACGAAAACAATCACTGGGCTTTTAGATTTTCAGGGCAAAAAAAAGTGAGAAAGTCAAAAAATGAATAGTAAAAAAGATTAAAAAGTAATTATAAGTGTTTATAGTCACATGTTGCTGTGCCATTTTTCTGATGATATATTAAGAAAACACGGCTTAAAATTGAATTTCTGAGTATTTCTTTATTCAACTTTTTGAGCATTAGCAGCAGACGACAAGTTCAGTTGGAAAAAGATTGTATCTGTTATATAGAAAATACAATGCTCCAATAATACTTGCCATTTCTGTTAGATTGGGGTTTGTGAGCGGCTGTAAACTCTGTTGAGAGAGGGTGTAAACAGAAAGCTCTCAGCAACAGGGAGGGAAAGGGGCACGGCCTGGGCCACACGTATGAGGCAAATTTCTGATGAACTACTGTTGCTCTGCAGAATATATGTCCTAGAAAACAACACATGTCCATTGAAATTTCCCTAAAAGCAACATAAATAAAAGATTACTGGTAACACTTTTACAATAGATTAAAGATGATTGGAGTGCATTTTTAAATAAAACCGGGCCAGTCCATTCCCTCTGCTTAGATTAATACTATATTGTGTCAATATTTACATGCTAAAAATGTAGATTTCTATTATTGTTATTATTATTACCATCCGCTGTGCCATGGTGCATGCAACTTACTATCAAAATGTTTTAATGAAATTTCAATAATAATAACAATTAGTTGTTAGTAGGCTGCTAGAAGTTTGAAGCTGGGGAAAGTATGGTGCACTGGGGTTCTGTCCTCTATTTTCATCTACTTCTCCTCATCTTTATTCTTGATCATTTATCATTAAGTTCTCCATGCCTGTTTGGTGCAGTGCGATTCAGGTGATGTCCCTCTTTCCCACTCCCCTTCAGTGGAGCCTAAGTGATTCCAGAATACAGTCTGTGCTCCGGTCCTTGGTTGTGGACCTCGCCCTTTAGCAGGTCTATGCTCATGTTCCCAACCGTCTAACTTGCCTCTGGCTTGTCTGTGCTCCTGTCCTTGGCCGAGGACCTCGCCTTTGACTCATCTCTTGCCCCCAGATGTCCTCCAGTTCCATCTGGAGGAAGTCCATCTGCTGGACTATTCAAACATGTAGTTGTAGAGATGGATAACCTAATTCTTCTTCAACAGTCCTGGTACGTCTCCTGTCCGTCCTGGTGGATGATTCCTCCTTCATGTGGACATCCCCGAGGTTTCTTCTTTTTTTTCTGGAATCAATTTCTTTTAGGATTTTTCCCTTACCAAGAAGGAGGGTCTAACAGAAGGGATGCCCAACTTATTTCAGTCTGTTTAATTTAGTTCAGCAATCAGCTATTGTATTTTACAACTGATTTAATGTTTTGTAAAATTAGTGAAGCCCGTTGAAACAACTGTGTTGTAATATTGGGCCAAATATGTAAAACTGAACTGAACTGAACTGAACTGAATTGAATTGAATTGAATTGAATTGAATTGAATTGAATTGAATTGAATTGAATTGAATTGAATTGAATTGAATTGAATTGAATTGAATTGAATTGAATTGAATTGAATTGAACTAGATAGATAGATAGATAGATAGATAGATAGATAGATAGATAGATAGATAGATAGATAGATAGATAGATAGATAGATAGATAGATATCTTAGAAGGTAGATATGATGTTTATTCTGTGTGTTATTCAGTGCTTTAAAAAATAGTAATTGCTGAAAATTAACTATTTTACATGTTTCAATGGCATCAAAATGACTTCTAACATTTACAGTCTAAGTCGATCTGAGTTAGGGTTTGTTCTTTTTTTTGTTAGTCTCTCTTTTTTTTAAATCAGAGTGCAACATTCAGAAAATTGACTCCACCTGTTGAAGCAGAGCTTGCTTTTGCACAAGAGAGCAGTTTTTGGGAAAGATGGGTATGGCAGCATTTTCCCCTACTGGGGGGTAAAGCCAGCTGCTTCTAATGTGACCGTGACATGCAGATGCATGAAAACACACACACACACACACAAACACACACACACACCCACTTACACCTTACAACAGAGGCCAAAGCCTAAAAGAGCCACTGGAAGCCTAAAACAGAGATAAATGTGTTTCGAGGTCAGACATCATGGTGTGTGCACATACACTATGAGGACTGTTTTTGTATTTAAAAACATGAAGGTTTAGTAAAATAAAAGGTAATGAAAATGTTGTTTTTCTATAGTAAAAAACATATCAGAAATGACTGTTAAATGATCCTTTTTTTTTTTTTACTACAAGTCTATTACCGGTTTTGAGCAATGCCCTACTATCTCATTCAAAAGAGTCAATTTAAAGACTAAAAAAAAAACGCTTCAGCTTTCTGTAGAATACAAATGAGGCAAACAACAAACTAATTCCCTCCCTGTCAGGAATTGCTGCAGGGTAGCAGCAGTTGCCAAGGTTTTGCTTGCCCCCTTGAGGAATTGCAGCTTAGCACTACAAAAAGTCCCTACAGACAACCAATCCTGGCTCTGGTGTGGCATCAGCTAAATGAAATCGAAGTGTGAACAAGTACAGCCAACAATTCAAAATGCATATGATAGATCTGCGCGTTAACATCTCAAGTCCAGCATCTAAGTGAGCAATGGGATGCATTTCTGTTCAGGAAACCAATAAACGTGCACAGGCACACGACACATAAGGGCAGGTAATGTCATCAGAGTGTTTGTAAGTGGGCTCTTGAGTGTGCGCTTAATGTGGAAAAAAAATTTCAATGTCACATCCTCAGCAGGCATGAGGTCATAAAAAAGATCAATCTTGGTTTGGAGCACCATTTTGTTTTGTTTTTATCAAGGTTGGAGCGAAAAATTAAAGTTCACAACAGCACTTGTGTTTTTCCTGACACGTTAGAACACAGCGATAGGAAGTTGTTCAGTAACACAGACCTTCTCCAATGAAAATTGTGTTTTTAACATGTTCTTGTAGCAAGTTTCTCAAAATGGAGGACATATTCAAAGAATATTGAGATACAAATTGCATTTCAGAGTATTTCTTTGTTCGAAAAGTTGTGAGTCAGGGGCAGAAGAAAAAATGCAGTTAGAAAAAGCTTCTAATTGTTACGTACAAACTAAGATCAGTGGATCACAAGCTTCCTGCTGCACTCCATTCCGATGCATCCACTTGTAGACAATTAGATCCATGTACATCTACGTTTCTCATCTGAGGTGGCATTTGGATCAAAATTGTACGTCTTGATATCTCCAATACTGCTTGCCATGTTTGTTGGACCGCTGTTAGGTTCGGGTTGTGTGGGGCTGTAAGCTAGCAGGAGAGCGTATAAACAGATGGATGATGGGAAATGAGCACAGGCTTGCTCCTTCCCACAAATTAGGCTCTAATGCACTACTGCCGCCTTGCAGAAACTGTGTCCTAAAAAATGACAGTTTTTTCAATTTTGGCTAAAAACGGCATAAATAATTAAAAGATCACTGGGACACTTTGAAAGTACATTGGAACATGATCATAGTAGGACTTCAATCATTTTTTAACCTGTTTTTTTTTTACAGTCATCAGTCATTTGCATGTTTACACAGCATTTGTCTTTCTTCTTTATTAGCAACAGCAGTAAAAGTAAACGCCAAACTGGCAGGAACAATTTTCATCAAGACAGAAGCTTGTATGGTTTCCTGCCAACACAATATAGTTTTTCCTTTATAAAACAACAATAAAATGTTCTTGTTGTCCACCTATTGACTGTATGAAAAGATGTGTGCTGTGACATCATAGACTGCCTTGCTAGAGGTTATTAGGACAGTTGGTACGTGTTCATGTGGAACATTAAATTAAGATTAAAGAGTTAACAGAAGAGCATATCTCCTTTCAGTAACCTTTAGATATTTAATGTCAAAAACAATATTTGGACTTTGGATGTTAAATCAAACCAAAGAGAGGAAGACAGGATTTGTACGTGCATGTTTTTTAAATTTTTCATTTTGCTTCCTTATGCTTTATCCTATGCAAAAATGTGTAATCACAAGGGAATGGTTTAAATAAAGTTATGAAACTTTAACAATATTTATTTTAATAGAAATTGAACTGTAGAGATTAAAGACTCAATTTTTCAAGAATGCTAAATTAAAAATAAAAATGCAAACTTCTTACAACATGTGATCCTTATCAATCGCTGTTTGGTGCTTCACACCAAAGGATATGGTATATATTGTTGGCTTGTTAATTGCTGGGAAAAACAGTGTTAACAAATAAAAGTGATATGTGAAACCCACAAAGCAGGATTAGAGATGTTGGAAGGTTGTAAAACCCCTAATACATACTTTTCTTAGACAGATTGTTTAAAGTTTTTTAAACTCTAAAAGTTTTTTGTAGAAAGTCAAGTTTTACAGAATGAAATCAAAGATCTGATCAGGATTGAAGATTTATGTAAATGTAAAAAGCTGAATGCATTCTGTACAGGAGACACGCTACAGAGGAGATTGATTGACAAGGTCAACTGCCAACCAAGAAGCAGAATATAGTCCATTGTAAAAAAAAAAAAAAAAGCATGCCAAGTTGCACTGAAAAAAATATCTGCAAAGCAACAAGATCGCAAAAGGTGAACTGTGATGTAGTGAGGGAACATTTTACATAAAGAAGCATACAAAAAAATCTTTAAAGGCACCTTTTTCCATTTATTAAACGCAATGTTTCCAATGGGGAAAAAGAAAATCAATCAGTATGAATAATTTTCTGTTGAGTTAAAGCTGGATAAGTTTCTGTATGACTTACTCAGGTACAGGAAACAAACCTTAAAGCTCCTGCAGTAAGCAGGTTTGATACAGAGCATGATCTGGAAACTATTATGTTCAGAAAATACTGTCAAACTGAGGTCTTTTAATAACATTTGAATTCCATAAAAATTCTGTAGCATGCATTCACACTTTCATACCTTTTGCCATCAATTGCTCCTTTCAAGGCCTAAACAAATTCTCAAAAGCATTGTTTCCCCTGCTTCATATTCAAATTCTATGCTTAGCAGTAGAATGTGACTCTTTTGGATGAGTCAGGCCTCCTCGCACTTCCTTCCTTCCCACAGTTGTGCTGCATAATCCTGGAGGTCAGATTTGACTGCTCCGTGCTGAAACAAACACAGCGGGAAGCTGCTGTGCTTTTAGCATTGCTTTTTGAAGATGAACTACCTCCCAGTCTGCAGCCTGGAGATCCGCAATGGAAAAAGGGTTTTAGGCAAACGCAGAGGGGAGGCGGGAGTGTCAGCCGTTAATATCTCGCAAGTTGCTTTCAAGCTGCATTTACCTTGGGTGGGTGGGGGGGGGGGGGGGGGGGGGGGGGGGCTTCTTTCCATCATTTCTCACTTTTTTTTCTGTTTTATTTTTATCTATGGGAGTTTGACAGAAGTCAAAGTCTTTTTACAGTCATGTGTCTGGTTTGCATACTGGTGGGGATGGGTAGATGAGAATGCAGCTTTGCACGATTGGAAGCTGGGAGCAGTCCTGCAGCACCTCTGCTTTTCACTTTTTCACTCTATGGGCCCCTGAACTGCTCCAGTGGAGCAGCTGGAGGTTGCTCAAGGACATTTAAACAACAGCCTTTACCAGGGTGACGGAACAGCCGAGGTCCGCCTGCCGTGTTGGAGATATTGTTAGAAGATGTGACAGAACAGCGCATTACACGCCGTCACCGCGGGTGGGCGCAAATTGAATACTTGAAAAATGTGCAAATTCCCTTATAAACTGCGAGTTTCTAAACCCAATAGCCAAAAAAAAGGAGAAAGAAAACAAAAGTTTTCCTCTTATTTCTATCAGTCTATCCATCAATAGGGTTTCTGAGGACCCTGTGGTATTTTTAAAAGAGATGTCTTTCATGTTTGCAGCATCGACATCTTCAGTGCTGACTTTATAGGCTGCCACAACACACAATCAATCTGTCTGCTCAGGAAAGAGTGATTTAAATGTTAACATTCTTGTAAATAGGCCACAGGAATAACTCTCAGTGCATACAAATATCCCTGGCTCTGGGCAATGGATTTGTTTTGTAGAATATAACAAAATCAAAAAGTAAGTGAAGTTTAAAAATGTTGCACTGTTGTAGAGTTTGCAGGGACCATACGTTTAGATTTAATCCTTTAAGATTCCCATCATTATAGCGGACCTTCTGTTATTTAATATCAAAACAACCAACTTTAGTTTGAGTTTTAACAAGCATTTAGCAGTAATGGTGAAAAACAGCCTCGTTTCAATTCTGCAACACACATCTGTCCAAAACTGTTATATTTTATTACACTGCAAACTGTTTGATACTTGCAAAGATTTAAAACCTTATTTTTAGACATTTAAGATATATGACCAGGAGTTATATTTGTTCCACATCTTTATAGACTATTCTCTCATTCAGGAGTTTTTTATGTCTCATTTAGAGCTGAGATCTAGAAATAAGGAAATTATTATTAAAATGGTTCAAATCATGTTGCTCCATACTCTTGACAATAGAAAAACTTGAATTAAGATTGCTTCATTTAAAGTCCTGTTTTGATTGTCTTTTGATCTACTGTAAAAGTCTTTCCAGTAGTCATTTAATTATTATTTTTGCTAAAAAAAAAAAAAAAAAAGGGTTGTTTTCTGCAGAGGAGCAGTCGTTCATCAGAAATTTGTTTCCGAGTTGCGGGTGGGACTGCTGGGGTGGAGTAAGCCCACCACCTTTTCCCATCAACCATCTCTGTATCTGCTCTCCCGCTCACTTACAGCCCCTCACACCCCCAACCCATCATTACCGGTGCAACAACAATGCAGAGCAATCTTGCAGCCATCCAGCTGTATATGTTTAAACCAGATGTCAGCTCAGACGAGGAAAACAAGGACGTATATGAATCTATTTGTATACAAGTGGATGCATCGGAATGGAGCGGAACAGGGAACTTGTCGCTGGCCGATTGTAAATTTTCCGTAATACCTACAAGCTTTTTTAAACCGCATTTTTTGTCTGGTTCCCATTGCCATTTGCATAAAGAAATACTCAGAAATGACATTCTAAGCCTAATTTTCTTCATATTTATCCTCTATCATGAGATAAATTCCTCAAGAACACGTTAAAACACCAAAACCATGATTTCTTCGAAGGGGGACTTTAAGAAATGTTCACATATATTTTATTAAACTTGTACTGATTCTCATTTTGTTCACATAGTGCTCTAAAATAAGTAATTACTCTGGAATTCTCTCCCTCCCGACATCTGTAACATACCAACCTAATCTAAACTCTAAACTCATCTGTTTAAACTGCTTTTTCTCTCTGAGTCACTGCTCAGTTTCTGTCGGCTGCTATGTATTGTATATTATTTGTGATTTTATCGATTTCTATTTTTGTACAGTGTCTTTTGGTTTCTTGGAAGGCGCTTTCAAATACAATCGATTAAAATACAAACCATTTGCTTAGAAATAGCAAAGAATTACTTATTATTGTCTAAGTGTATAACATTCAATTTGAAGTAATTCCATCTGACTGTTTGCTTTTTTAGCCTATTTTTCCCTTTTGAAATCCTTGAGTGGACCTCCTCATTTCCCCATTTTGATATATATTTTTATAAGATTTTTTGTTAAATAAAAATTTCTTGCTGCATGGACAAATCATTTTATTACTTTCTAGTTATTTTCTTCTTACAATTAGAGCTCTTTTTTATTTTTATCGTCATCATCATCCTTTAATTTTTTCTAAAGCACTTTCTGCCACCAGCCAAGGAGGCCCAAAGTGTTTTACACAGGGACAGCAAAACATTGTACAATCATGTAACATAAAAAAAAGCATAAAACTAATTTAAAAGAGAGTAAAACCCGCATGACAAAAGTTGCACTGAAAAATAGTCTGCAAAACAACAAGATCGCAAAAGGTGAACTGTGATGCAGCGAGGGAACATAATACATAAAGAAGCATACAAAAAAAACTTTAAAGGCCCCTTTTCACATTTATTAAAAGCAGTTTTTGCATTATGGAAAAAGAAATAAAAGGGCTAAGCGGATGATAAAGCGTTGAAATGGAGGAACCGTGCTTTAGCCAACTTCTTATAGCAGTTCAATTATTTATAAGTAATAAATGCATAATGTTTACACTTGTAAATAATATTATCTAACAAGGATGTCAGAACGTCCAAGCCGACTTGCAGACACGTAACTGTCTTGTTGCATCAATCGTTGCAACGTGTGCAGAATAAACTAGACAGCTATAACTACAACAAAAAACTTTTGGTTGTTTTATCACAGAGGCAACAGTCAACCCAATGCCCACAGCAAGACTTAGCGTGAGTGAGTTTTAGGAAAGTGGAAGGAAGACAGCGTAGATTAGGATAATAGAACAACAAAAAATGAGATTATGTTCAAAACCTACAACACTGAGAACAAAGAATCGACCGTTTTTCAATTATTCAAATGTTCCAATAATGCAGTTTCTCAGAAATTGAGGCACGGAGGGACACGTTTCAACTTATCAGCTTTAAAGATTGTTTCAAATATATATGAAGGGAATTCTCTTTTGTATTTCTGAGATTTAGCTGCATTGCATGCGCTTTTGAATGTACAGACACATTGAAAAGATGCAGGTTTCAACAAACGGCACTGTAGCTTTAGGCCTGCAATTTGATTAGTAAAACATTTCTTCTTTTTTTTTCTAAAAGCTTTGGCAACTAAATGTTTAAATGTAAATTAACGGATAGTACAAAAAAAAGGAAACCAGTTTTTACTGAAACCATGCAAGAAAAAGAAATCACAAAACAAGAAAATCCCAATCTTCTGCCAAATTCTTAATAATGGAGAGTGGAAAAAGGCAAACGTCTACCAGTGTAGGGCATTCGTTAAAATGCAGACTTCATATATTAAGGCAAAACCACTACAGGGTCTGATGCCTGTGCTTAATAAGAGGGCATTAACCTTGAATGCTCCCAAGGTCTCTGAATGCAAAAGGAGCCCAGATGGGCCAGCGCTGCATTTGTCTGCAGACAGATGGGTTTTAACGCTGCAGCCGCTCAAGCTGCAAATGGTCCCAAGTTATGGCGGCGCTGTTTATATTTTTACACCTTTGTCATTATCACAGGGTCCCTTTATGTGTGAAGGTTATGAAGCCAAATGGATAACGAGGGCCATTCTAGCAGGAACTATGATGGGATGCACAAAATCCTGATGTGTCTTTTGTTTTCAAAAATGTTTTTTCATTTTGGAAAACTATCAAATCAGACAATAGTTTGAAATACTTTTTTTTGTTAGTTCCACTAGTAAAGCCAGAACATTTTACATATGGGTGAGTGGGAGGGGGTCAGAAGCCTTTAGAAGGTTGGCAGATGTGAAGATGTACAATGTTAAGTTCAGTTTATTTGAATTGTTATTTTTGTGTTGCTTAAAGAAACTTGTATTGATGATTTTTTTTCTTTATCAATATTTATACTGATATTGAGTCAAAAATTGGGGAACAATGTTCCACCTCTTGATAGTACACAGAATCTTCCACATATAGTTTCACCCTATTTTTTTGTCATTTCTGTCCCGACAACAACTAAAACTGTGAAAGGGTCTCATTTTTGTAGTTTTTAAATGAACTAAATATTGGGTTGAAATCAAATTTTTTTCTCAATTTCTTTGTTATCAAAGCATTCAAAAAACATCTTTAAAGGTCTGCAGGCTTTAGTAGTAAAAAAGCCATTTGGGTCTTTTTCTTACTGATCAAAGTCTAATAGGAGCTACAGTCTTGATTCCACTTTACGTTCCTTACATTGTTAGTTTTACAATTGATATGAATTATATTTTGTTTTTGGTTTGAATAAAATAGAAATATAAAGAGAAACTAGCACTTTCTCAACATCTGAAATGTTTTTTGACTGACAAAAGGTCAGGGATGACATCCTTTGAAAATAAAAGACTTCCTGTGCCAAAAAGGAAAGTCCCAGTGCATCTTACGCACTCCTGAAAGGTTTTAAACAATGTAAGACAAAAATTGCCTTTTATCTTGTTATACATTATGCATACCTTTGTGAACCAACATCCTTTTTCATACTTTTTACTGCTGTTAACATTAACATAAATGTGAATTAATTGGTTTGTAAAAAAACTGTAACTATCTTAATCCAAAGAGTAACTACGGAAGGGTAAAAGACCCACATGTTGCTCAAGAGCCTCAGGTAGCAGACCCCTGATCTCATAATATTTTCTATTTTTGTCATGTCTATTAATTTTTTTTTTCAATCTTCTTTGGATTTCTTATTCCTTAGCCTGAAGATCTCAATTTTTGCAAACTGGATTTGTTCAAAATGTTGTACCAATTCACAATGAATCTTCTGGTTTTCTTCTTCATGGTTAATAGAAGCGCTTTTCACTCATTGTATTAGCTGTAATGCCAGAGTCAAAAATAACAAGCCACTGGGGCAAATTAAAGTGTGTTATTATGAAACAGCAAGCAGAACATGGCGCTCTTAGCTAATAAAGCTGCCTGTACTCAGCTAATTTGATGCCCTGTTGTCACTGATAATGCAAGTGACTTAAAAATCAATGTTTGCGTAGTTTATATGCTTGCTTCTATCTACTAAGACATATTAGGGGCATGGACATATTTTAATTACATTAAATCACAAAGAACATCCTGTAATAAAACAAATCAATTGCTAATACCAAAACTTGCTTGGATTTTGTTGTGAATTCCATTTTAGCTTCTAGGAAATGTTATTTATGTCTTAAAATATTGTGTTTGGTTAGAAAATGTATTAGGATTTTAACAAACCAAGCAATGAACACGCATGGTTGTGCAAAATCTTTCTTCAAAATAATTTATTAGAGCATCTTCATTCATGGGTTGCTTTAGCTTAAGTCAGTGTTTACATTTTACAAGAATCATTATATCCAAATGATATCATGTTTAATTATGCCTTGGAAAGTATTTGTTTATGGCTTGTTTATGTTTACTTAGAACTCACACTGTTAATGGAAGCTCAATGACTTCGATGTTTAATTAAAACAGTGTGAGGAGGAAGTTATCTGTCAGCCTGAAGTGATATAAGGGGAGTCTCTAACAAAAGGAGACTGGATTCATTTGCAGTCTAGCGCTTACAGTTACATATTATCCAGGTTTTGATCAAAAAAATATTCAACAATCTGCTTTTTAGAGGGGAACGTGACTGGAAAAACTAGAGGAAACAAGTAATAATTATATAGAAATTAAATTAAAAAATTGAAAACAAATATGAATATATTAAGAAACATTGGAGTTCCACTCCAATCATCTTCTAAATTATTTTTAAAGTGCTGTCAGTTGTCTTTAAATTATGATTAGGATGTTTAAAAAAAAAAGAAAAGTCATTTTCTAGGACATAGTTTCGTCAAAGCGGTAGTTCCTTTGAAATTTGAAATTGTGGGTGGGACTATTGGTGCATCGCAACCCCGCCCACCTTTCCCCTCGCCTTTGCTGAAACTGTGATACAAAGCAAACAGGTTTTTATCCAATAATTATTTATTCAATAATTTCTATGAGGCTATTTTTCATAACTGACACTCCAGTCCTGCTTACCTTTGAACAAACCATTTAAATCTGGAACCTCGCAAAAAAACAGGAGAAGAATGGGGATCTTTGGTCATCAGTAGGCACAATGATGGCGTTTTGATATGGGCTTATTATGTTCCTGAACGACCTCAAAAAAAGAATAGAAGTTCAACACTTTTTATCAGTCATTGAGGACAAAATACTAGAAAGATATAAAGACCCATGTTTAACATAGCTCGCCATTTTTTCTGCCCCACGAATGTTAGCTTGGGGGTGTGAGGGGCTGTAAGGCAACAGGAGAGAGTGAAAACAGATGGATAATGGGAAGAGGAAGGACTTACTTTGCGCCAACAGTCCCACCCACAATTTTTTGGTGACTTTTTAATGAACTACTGCCGCTCTGCAGAAACTATATTCTAGAAAGTCCACACATTCATTTTATTTTATTTTTTTGCTAAAAACTACATAATGATAATTAAAATATTATTAAAGATGATCAGAGTGGGACTTAAAGGCATAGTTACTTTCTGAAAAGCAAACCAGCTAACAAAAACAGGATTTCTGGAAAATTCTTTAACAAGTAGTTTTAACAACAAGTGTACCTTCTATTAAAAATGTATAAATACCTTAAAAAAACATTTTAAATTAACTTCTTTTGCGATTTTATTAACCTAAATTTTGTTTTCCAAAGACCTACAGAATGGCAAAAGAAAATATGTCCTGTAAAAAAGACTTTTTTCAACCTTAAATACATTGTTAACATTTTATTTGAAGTTTTGAATCAACCACCAGTTTGTCATTTTAGTTTATGCTATAATTATTATTTCAAGCGTCATCTCTCTGCACTCTCTTATAAAAATGTCAGGTTAAAGATATGATTTTCTTCCCATTTAGCTTAAAGGGAGTAATTTTGTCTTCACTTCTTGAAAGCATTTACTTTTTAAATATTACAAGTCATGCTTTTCATTAAATTGCTTTTCATAAAAAAAAAAAAAACATGTTCTCCTTTTTTGTCATAAGTTAAGTGTTCCTAAGTTTAGCCTTCGACTTTAGATAAAGGAATAAAAATTGCAATGAAATGTTCGTCTGCAACTTCATAACATGTCCGTCAGTGTGCTGCACTTTTGTTTTCCTCACCTCGATAGGATACAGAAGTCCTCCAGCCTTCATGTTATAAAGTCAGTGAAGATGTGGCCCACAGCAAAGTGCTGCTTTCAAAACCGGCTTAGATTTAGCTTAGCTCTCTACTGAAGCCTTGGGAATAACTTTGCTCCCTGTGGAGACTGCAGAGTCGGGTGATGGACACAAACGAAAGAAAAAAAGAACAGAGGGTGACCAACATTAGCATCGGCCAGCTTGAGCTGAGAAACTGCTCCCTCCTCCACACTTAACCTTTACTTTGAAAAATGTAATTAAAAATCCCAATGATGAGCCTGTGGTGAATTTATGTAAATCGTATCTGGTTCCCAGTTATCTCACAGCCACTGGTTATGACTTTGAAGGTGGGTAATGACAGCGGGAAATATCTTACATGATTTTGATGAACGTAGTCTAATTGTAACAGGAACAAACAGCCGTGCAGTCAATGGGTTACTAAGAGAATCCATTAAAAAATATATTCAGTTCTCCCTACATTGTACAAATATTGTGCGTCAGCAGAATGGATGTTTTCAAAAGCTGCTCCGCCCATCAAACTGTTCACAGGATAATAAATGAACCTAAAAAGCTGTAATTTCCCCGTTGTGTGACTTTTGAAGATATTCTTATTCTTCCGTGTTACCCATAACTGGACACTCTGTTTACACTCTCTCCTGCTAGATTACAGCCCCAACCGAACATTATTGATGCAACAAAAATGGCGAGCAATATTGGAGCCATCCAGCCGTACAGTTTTAAGCCAGATGCCAGCTAGGACGAGAAAAACTTTTTTGTCTATGTTTGCTCATTAATGCCAGCTTTGAGGAAAACTAATATCCACTCAAATAAATCAGATTTTTCCTTTAAACATTGAATAAATGATTGTTTTCTCTAAAACAACATGTCTGACTCAGGATGTTGTAGACATTCATTATTTTAGAAAAAATAAATAAATAAATAACTCTTCTTGGCTGTGTGCTCCTTAATGAGCAGCTCTTTCATGAAGTTCCTTTAGCTTTGTCAAGTGAAGCTGTGACTCCTACTAACAGAGGAAATAATGCAAGAACATGCAGCCACACGCGTGCTTGGGAGACATTTTACTGGCCGTGTCTCTAATTGAACCTCAGGAGAGACATGTTTGGCACTGGTTTCAGAAAAGCCTCGTTTTCAGACAGCCGGTGCAACAGCTGGAAAAAACACGACGGCACTAAAAAGCAACACTGCTCATGAATTCTGTTTAACACAAAATTGTGAATGCAATCAGATGAATGTTGGAGGCAGATTTCATGCTAAAATCACATCATAACATGAGTCTGATGTGAAGTCACTGTCTCGGTTAATTATGAGGTCACCAAACTCTGGCCTCTTTAACCTTTTAACACCAGAGCTTTAGCTCCAGTGTTTCTTTTTTTTGACTACCATAACTGTCTATGCAATTAACGTATTTCCAGCAGATTCTGTAGCAGAGAAAAGCAGCTTTGAGCTGATATCTAGCGGCAAAGGGTTTTTGCAATCGCCATAAACTAGCATCTTCTGTTGTGCAGACAAGTGGCTCTGCCTAAAGTGCTGCATATCGGTGCAAAGCAGCTTTTCTCTGCATGAGAATCCGCTGATTCAGCGGTTAAAGAGTTACGGTGTGTCAAGGAGCGTGTGTTATTTAGGAGTGGCCAGCGACATCTCAGGTGTTTAAGGGTTAAAATGCTCAAATTGGTTTGAAAAACAAATCTTCTTACACTTGCAAACCCAAAACTTTACAGCCATTATATATGCACCTTTATTTTTGTTACAATATTTTTTTACTCAGCCATTGGGCATGGACTTGCTGGTGTAAAAATCCACCTGGTGGTTATTTGGTGAACTAACATGGTTCTAGTTAACTTCTCATTCAAATGTGCGTCAAAAAGGAAGTCGAAGTTTTGCATCTTGACGCCATTCTAATGCTAGATTTACACCGGGCCCATTTTGCATGTTCAAAAACATGTGTTTAGCATATGGCGTTCACACTTGACTGTTGTTACCCGATACTAGCGCATGTCCGCTACCTACAGTTGAAAGAAGCTTGGTGCAAATCTCTCAAATCTTCCTCCTGGCTTTTTTTTTGTTTTACAGCTCTACTCCGATATATGGAAGACATGGTGTTATATAATTCGGGCCACGTACAATTCCTCATTTCTCCTTCATTGTCAATTTTCAAATGGACGCCATCCATTCGTAACCACCAAATTGGAGTTCCTAATTGGTCAAAGTTTGACCTGGTTTAACTTAGGGATGGACAATAATATCTGTGGCAGTATCACTATTGGCCGATATTTGCATAATTTGAGTTTATCGGAATCGGTCCAATATGAAAAAAAATCCACATATATATGTTTTTTTATATGTCTGTTTAATTATGTTTACAGTCATGGTCAGTAATAGTTCTGATTGTTCCCTGACATGGTAAGCTTTTATGTCAGATATTTTCAGAGTTTTAAAGTGATACTTGTTCTTGTGAGATCCCTTTCTGTATGTTAAAAAGGGCCGAGTACAAAGTGACTGTACATTAAATATCTGTCTCAGCAAATATTGGCTATCGTTCACTGTTTTAGGGAAAGGATCGGTTATCGGGACTGGCCGGAAAAAGTAAAATTGGCCTATCCCTGGTTTTAAATGGACACACATTTTCTATGTAGAGCCTGAAATGCACATTTAAGCGCCTTTACATCGGACGTGGTCACTTGGACGTGCATTACCAAAACATGGTGTGAATGTAACTTTAAGTGCAGAGCATTTAAGTTTTGTTTTTTTACAGGTTTCAAATTCAAATGTTTTCTTGGCATCAAGCACTGGAATTCTTTGAAAAGCTACGCTAAGCTAAGCAATATAACAAGAATTAGAAGCCTCCCGCAACGATGCAGAAAATAGATGCTGAGGAGAAAATCCAGCTTCCCATCCATTTAACTCAAGCTCTCCTAGGAAAAAAATATTTTAAACCGAAGATGTTTCTCTTCCTGCTCATGTTATCTTCTTTGTTCCACATTTGATCTCCTTTTCCATCTCCTAATTGTTTCTCCTTTCCGTTACTCCTCTTTAGTCCTTGCCTTCCTCATTGATTTACACTCCTCTTTTTCCATCTCATCATGTTTATTCTCTGCACGTGTTGAAAGATTAATAGCTACCACGTTATGCCTCGCAGGACCCCGGGGTCACCTCCTCTAACCTAAAGCAACGTCCTTAGATGGACTGTTGAAGCTTAGCTATTTTTCAGCTTGGGGCTCACGTCCCTGGGCTTTTTATAGGTTTGGACATGGGACAGGTGAAGCAAGAAAACTGAGCACCTTTAAGCTTCTCTTTTAGCTTTTGTTCTCTTCCTGTATTCTGTCCAGTTCTCGTTTCCTTTAGTCAAAAATCAAACTGCACCTATCTGTATTTGTTGACTTCAAACTCGGAGCATGTCTCTGTCTTTCAGTATAATCCTCATATCAGCCAGCCTCTCCATTCCCTCCCGCTAAAACCGCCTCCTCAGACATCTGTGCCGGTTCGCTGATGCCAGCGGTCAAGTCTTTTGGGAGATCATCTCTTTCCAGCACGACACAAAGACGTAAAAAATCGACTGCCCACTCTCTCCTTCCTCCCACTTCTTTCTCCACAGCCTTTTTCTTTCTCTGTCTGCATTTATGGTAAATAAAAAACAGCCAGAAAGCTGGCTAGACCAAAAAGGCAATATACTTAAAGTCAAGGCAAGTGCTCTAGAGGAATAAATAAGATTATAAGACCTTATTGGCCAATTAGGAACTAGTTACACTTACCATGGTACCAAAAAATGTTTAAAGATCCTATTTTTTTAGGAGTTTCAAAGAAAATCCTACCCAACTGCTAAATTACTTTAACTGGGAAAAGTCAGTGATAGTACCTACTATGGGTTTAACAAATAATCGACTTAATAGATGAATCGATGTATATTCCTACGATTCAACAAGATCCATCTGTCTGAGAAAGTTGTTAATCAAAACGAAATATCTATCATTAAAAGGTGTATTCAAAATGAAAAAAATCCATTTATAATATTGGAAAATAACATTTGGATCAAGGCATGGTAGGTTTATTTTATTATAACATAAAAACGATCATCACAGAGGACAACACTCATGTGATGGCAAAGAATGATCAAGCCATCATTACAGTCCAATATAAGGAAACACTTTGAAGTCTGTAAAAACGTGACCTTACAGTGTGCTAAAATGGTCTAATAAAGTCCTATTAGTATTTTTTTTTATGTGGAAACTTGTAGGATCCTTAAAAATATGTAATTTAAACGGAAAAAACATTGTGATCAAAACAGAGATCAGGAAAAGAGTTTTAGGGAAAAATAAATGAAAGCACTGTAAATAATTCAGAAGCTTCCATGTGGATTTACGGGGTGAAACAAAACAAAAGATGGATTGATTGTACAAAAATAATGGATGGATGGAGTTGGTACAACAGTACAAACCTGCATTTGCCATGCAAAGTAACCTTTTTGTTGACAAACTTCCCTTTGCGTGTCATTTAGCCTACGATTGAAACATGCTGTTTCAATAAGTGGTAACCTGAGTGCAATCAAAGGAAACACACACTTTTTAATCCCCCATAGACCAAACCATTTAAATGCTTTTACTCCCCTGCTGATGCCTAATGGAACACTCCAACAGTGACCAATGGCTGCATAATCTTTTTTTTTTTTCTCTCAAATCAAACGTTAGAAACTTTGCAGTTTGTCTAAACTGATTGAGATACTTTAAAGGTGAGATCACACTCATCTGATGAATCAACATTGCAATGAGGCAGATGTTAACACATTAGCAAAAGAGGAGAAAAAAGAAAAACCAGAACACATGGTTATTAAGGTGGGAGACATGATGAGGTGTGTGGCAAAATATACAAAAATCTACCAAGAACTATTCATAAATGTTAATTAAATGTGGCGGCTACATGGCAGAACATCTGGCAACCGCAGACGTGACGGTGAGGCGTGTGCACGCACACGTAAAACACGTGGCTGTCATTTAGACAAGGAAATGGAAAGGCTTCAAGCTTGGGAGGGGATTAATGTGCGTAGAAAATGCCACAGCAATCTCTGTGGTCGTGGAATTTTGATACGTCTGCTGTCAAATTGTAAATTTTTAGAGGAATGGCCGTGCTGGAAGAGGGGTCAAGAGTAACTGCAGACATAACGGATCTTGCTCTGACTGAAGATCCACGGCAAATGTCACAGAGTACGGTAAATGACAGGAGACTTTGCCTTGAGAGAAACTCAAAGGGTAAAACTACAATTGCAGCCAGCGTCGTGTGGAAAGTGAAGATGCTTTATGTCCAAAAATTATGACTGATGACCAACGACCAAATTTATAAAATATATTTTAATACTTTGTTATGTTACGGTATGTTGTGAAACTATCAATGCAGCTGTATGAAAATCTAAAAAAGTGACTATCATGATGGTAACCCAACAATGAATATTCTCTTCATTTGTTTATCTTAAGAGTTAGAAGCAGTGAATAAAGAGTTGGCCATAGCATTCTTGTTTAGGTTTTTTTTGTCACCTCTGACCTAAAAATGAAATTTTAAGCATCCTTTTACCAATCTATTCCTCCCATGTCAATCTGGTCTCTCTAGCTTTCTCTCTAGGAGCCAAACCTGAGCTGCCCTACAGACGGACTTGTTCCTAATCCTGTCTGTCTTTATCACATGCACTCAGCTGCTTCTCCTGTCTTCAGTGGAACTGGCACTAAAACATAAAACACTTCTTCCTTATCAAATTTGTTAGCAACAACTGTTTTTGCCTTTTTATAAAAACTATTTTGATTAACTTTGTTTTGGCTTTAGACACACTGAAAGAAGTTTCTGCAAATCTCAATTTCAAATTTTGGAACCATTAAAAAAAAACCTGGGACAGAGTAAAAGGGCCACAATAAAAAAAAGAAAATACATATAAAATAATGTCATAAAATTTTGAGAAAAAAATCGCAATTTCCCTAGAATAAAGTCATAAAGTTATATGAAAAGTTATATGTGACGTCATCCCTTCCTGTGACGTCATTTCCGGGTGAGCTATTCCCAGTGCTAGCTGTGTGACTGCTGTCCTCTTGTTTGGCATTAGCCTTACTACTATTGCTTACTCTAAGGGTTATCTGGGTTAATATTCACATCTAGTACCTTTTATTAGCGAATTCACCACTGTTAAACCGCTTGCTGTTCACTTTTCTCATTTTGCTAAATAAACCACTTCTCTTTACTTAAACACCGCTAGCCTTAGCTTAGAACCTAGTATGGCCACCACCACTCCTTCCGCCTCTCCTCCTCTCTCCTGCCCCATGTGCCATATGTTTAGTGATGATCCTGCCTCCTTTAGTGAAGATGGGGGTAGGTGTGTTAAGTGTAGTCTTGTGTTAGACTTGGAGGCCAGGCTGGAGCAGTTAGAAGCGCGGCTCCGCACAGTGGAAGCTAAGCCGGCTAGCCAGGTCGTTACTCGTAGCGCGGGCCGCGCTACCAGGGCTAACTTAGTTAGCACCCCAGCGCCCTCCCAACAGCCGGGAGACAGTCAGGGGTTTGTACCGGTTGGGAGGAAACATAGTGCTAAACGCAAAAACTTAGAGCACCCGAGACTCCACGTTAGTAATAGGTTCTCCCCCCTCAGCGACACACCCGCTGAACACTCAACTCTGGTTATAGGCTCTTCTGAAGTTAGAAACGTGGAGCTCCCAGCGGCTACTGTCAGGTGTTATCCGGGGGCCAGAGTTGGTGACATCGAGGGGAACCTTAGGATGTTAGCTCAGAGTAAGTCCAGGTTCCGTCGAGTCGTGATTCACGCAGGCGGTAATGATGCCCGACGGAGACAGTCAGAGGTGGTTAAGTTAAACGTAACTTCGGTGTGTAAACTGGCTAAGACGATGTCCGACACTGTAATTTTCTCTGGTCCCCTGCCGAACTTAGTCAATGATGAAATGTACAGCCGCTTTTCATCATTTAACCGCTGGCTTTCTAGATGGTGCCCAGAAAACGGCGTTGGTTTTGTGGATAACTGGAGCGCGTTTTGGGGGAAGCCCGGTCTCATGTGGAGAGACGGCGTCCATCCCACTCGGGACGGTGCCGCTCTTCTTTCTAGAAACATTTCTGCTAGCCTTAGTCTGTTAACCTGACAATCCAGAGACGAGACCCGGGCGCAGAGCAGCAGTGTAAAACGCTCCTCTGAGCCTCCCTTAGGGTTAGTGCCGGTGCAAAACCCATGCAGGGAAAGTCAAGCAGGTCCTAGCTTTAGCTTATGTGCTGAAAGACAAATGAAAGGAGCGCGTCATAGAAACCTTAAAGTGACAGACAGCAGTTCTCACAAGCAGAATTATGATGTAATTAAATGCGGTTTATTAAACATTCGATCCATTTCCTCCAAGTCCCTCTTAGTCAACGAGTTAATTACTGATAACAATCTTAGTCTTTTAGCCTTAACAGAAACTTGGCTCCATCAGGATGACTATGTTAGATTGAATGAAGCAACCCCCCCCACTTATGCTAACTATCAGAAATCCAGGATTTCAGGGAAAGGAGGTGGTTTGGCAGTAATATCACAGTCTAGCTTACTTCTCAGCCCTAAAGTTAAAAATGCTTATAATTCATTTGAAAGCATCATATTGTCTTTAAGTCACCCAAACAGGAAAACTCGAAAACCTGTTTTACTCATAATTATTTATCGCCCCCCCGGCCCATATTCAGAATTTTTAACTGAGTTTTCCGACTTCCTATCGACTATTGTCTTAGATTCTGATCAAATTATAATATTAGGGGATTTTAATATTCATGTTGATGACCCCAGTGACTGCCTAGGAAAGGCTTTTGCAGCTTTATTAGATGATGTTGGTTTCACCCAAAGTGTGAATGAACCCACTCACTGTCATAAGCACACCCTGGACCTTGTTCTAACCCATGGGATAGAGATCAGCCAGCTGAGTGTCCTTCCTCTTAACCCCATCATTTCTGATCACTTTCTGATTACCTTCCAGTTTACACTGGAACATCCTTCTGCCCCAGTGAATAAGAAACAGCTTAGAAGAACCTTAACTGACCGTTCTGTGTCTGAGTTTAAACACACAGTTCAGCCAGTACTTAGTGATATTCTGAGAAAATACTCTGAGACCAGCTCCCATAGTATCAGTCCTAGTATAAATGACCACTTTGTTAATGATGCCTTACAAGCCCTCAGGAGTACACTCGATGTTGTTGCCCCCTTGAAACCTAAGTTCGTCAGACAAAACCGAGTAGCACCGTGGTTTAACGCTGAAACTCGTTCTCTTAAACGAGAAACCCGTAAGTTGGAAAGAGAATGGCGCCGCTCCGGTTCAGAGCAGTCTCTGAATACCTGGAAACATAGCCTATTAAATTATAAAAAAGCTCTGCGTAGAGCTAGAAGCCAGTACTATTCAACCTTAATATCAGAGAATGGAAACAATCCAAGATTTCTTTTTAGCACTATAGCTAAATTAACTCGCAGTCAGAGCTCAGTAGAACCACATGTTCCTGTTTCTCTCAGCTCTGATGATTTTCTTACATTTTTCGATAGTAAAATCTCAAATATTAGACATAAGTTAAATCAAGTTATTCCTACTATCAGCCCAGAACAGGCTGAAGCGGTAGAAATGGAGGCATCCATAGAAACCTCTGTAACATTAGACTGCTTCACTGCTGTGGATCAAGCGGAAATAACATCAATTATTACGTCCTCCAAATCCTCAACGTGTCTGTTAGACCCAATTCCCACTAGACTTTTTAAAGAAACTTTTCCCCTAATTAATGATCCCATATTAACAATGATAAATGCCTCTCTGGAAACGGGTTACGTGCCGCAGTCTTTTAAATATGCAGTTGTTAAACCTCTTCTGAAAAAGCCCAGTTTGGATCCTAGCATCTTGGCCAACTATAGACCGATATCAAACCTGCCCTTTATTTCTAAAATCCTAGAAAGAGTTGTAGTTAAGCAGCTTTACTGCCACCTACAGGACAACAGCCACTTTGAAGACTTTCAGTCGGGGTTTAGACCTCACCACAGTACGGAAACTGCACTAGTTAGAGTCTCTAATGACTTGTTGTTGGCCTCAGAAAAGGGACTACTTTCTATTCTGGTCCTGTTGGACCTCAGTGCTGCCTTTGACACTATCGACCACGGTATTTTACTCCATAGATTAGAGCAGGACATAGGGATCAGAGGATCTGCTCTCCAGTGGTTTAAATCCTATCTGTCTGATAGGTATCAGTTCGTTAATGTAAATGGCCATTCCTCTCAGTGCACTCGAGTCAACTATGGAGTCCCACAGGGCTCAGTCTTGGGACCGATCCTGTTTACGCTTTATATGTTACCCCTAGGAAACATAATCAGGAAACACAGCATTAATTTTCATTGTTATGCCGACGATACGCAGTTGTATTTATCCATGAAGCCTGACCAGAATGACCAGATAGAGAAACTGAACGCCTGCATCAGTGACATCAAGACCTGGATGACAATTAATTACCTCCTCTTGAACCCAGAAAAAACTGAGGTCATTATACTTGGTCCTAAAAACCTCAGAGATGCTCTGTCTGCTCAGATAGTCTCCCTGGATGGTATAAGTATAGCCCCCAATTCCACAGTTAGAAACCTTGGGGTTTTATTTGACCAGGATTTATCATTTAAGGCTCACATATCTCAGGCATGTAGAACGGCCTTTTTTCACCTGCGGAATATTGCTAAGATCAGAAATATACTTTCTAAGAGTGATGCTGAAAAACTCATCCATGCATTTGTTACGTCGAGGCTGGATTACTGTAACTCCTTGTTAGCAGCGTGTCCTAAGAGTTCCTTAAGAAGTCTCCAGCTTGTTCAGAACGCAGCTGCTAGATTGTTAGCTGGAACCAGCAGAAGAGATCACATCACTCCTGTGTTAGTTTCGCTCCATTGGCTCCCAGTTGATTCTAGAATTAAGTTCAAGATCCTCCTGTTAACCTATAAGGCCTTACATGGAATGGCCCCGTCCTATATTAAGGACCTCATAGTCCCTTACCAACCAATCAGAACACTTCGCTCGCAAAATGCAGGACTGCTTGTGGTTCCTAGAATTAGTAAAAGTACGGTTGGAGGTGGAGCGTTTAGCCACCAAGCCCCTGTCTTATGGAATAAACTCCCAGCTCATATAAGAGAGGCCGACTCAGTTTCTACATTCAAAGCTAGACTGAAAACATTCCTCTTTGGACAGGCTTATTGTCAGACTAGTTAGTATTCAGAGATTATTTAACTTAATGTTAGTTTGTTTAAATTAAACTTAATAATAACTATTTCTTTTAAAAGGCTGCTAGAAGTTGAAGCTGGGGTAACTATGGTACACTGGGGTTCTGTCCTCTTTCCTTTTTTACTTCTACCCTTCCTCTCCTCTATTCTTGATCATAATTTATCATTTAGTTCTCCATGCCTCTGTTTGGTGCAGTGCGATTCATGTATTGTCCCTCTTTTCCTCTCCCCTCCTGGGGAGTGGGAGTGCTTCCAGACTCCAGTTGGCTCATCCGTGCTCCAGTTCCTGACCGTTTACCTTGCCTTTGCTCCTGCTCCTACACCTGGCTGTGGATCCTGCCTCTGGCTCATCTCTGGCTCGTCTCTGCTCTGTACCTGGCCGTGTACCTCGCCTTCGCTCCTGCTCCTACACCTGGCTGTGGTTCCTGTCTCCGGCTCGACTCGCGCCTTTGACTGTCCCGATAACCACGGCTGGATGAAGCTCGTCTGCTGGACTTTTATATATGTAGTTGTAGATTTAGATAAGTTAATTCTTCTCTAAGATTTCTGGTAAATCGCCTGTCCGTCCTGGGGGAGGATCCCTCCTTCATGTGGGCACCCCTGAGGTTTCTTCGTTTTTTCCGGAATCCGGTTTTTTTGGGAGTTTTTCCTTACCGCGAAGGGGGGTCTAAGGGCAGGGATGCCAGTATAGCGTAGTCAGTTTGTTAGTTCATTTTAGTATTTTTCTATTGAACTCTTTGTATTCGTGATCCTTTTGATTTCATGTTTTACTTCGAAGCCCATCGAGACGACTGTTGTTGTGATTTTGGGCTATACAAATAAAATGGAATTGAATTGAATTGAATGAAAAAAGTAGTAATTTTAAGACAATGAAGTTGTAACATTATTAGAAAAAAGTATCTCCATTAACAAGGAGATGCTTTTTCCAAAATACAGGCTAGTTGGTTGTTTCAATCTCCACCCACATTCTTCAGCCTCCATCTACAATCTTCTTCTGAAGAGGCCTGCACATTCTGTTCTATGTCCACATAGCATAATAAAACACAGTTGACGTGCTAAAAGACTTAGTATTTCCTTATTTGTAAAATCACTACTAAGTAACCGCGTCCAATCTCATTTGAAACATGATATGGGGCTTTTTTCGATGCAGATGTTTGCCTTATTAATTTATCATTTTCATCTTGGTCATTCTCAATTTATTACTTATTAAATTATAATTTTAATTTGCCAAATATTGATTCTTTTCCTCATAATTTTGTGATTACTCTTATAATTTGTAAGTTTATCCTAGTAAAATGACAACTTTTTTTGCTCATAGTGAAATTGCAACTTTTTTCCCCATAATGTTATTAAATTATTCTTGTAAATGTATTTTTTTTCTTATTATTTGTGGCCCTCTGTCATAAAAACCTTATTTTTTTCGACAAACATCCTGGTGGTTGTTCAAATACAGACCAATATTCAGCTTCTTGAAATCCTACCCAGATGATTAAACTCTTAGATCTTGTCAGAATGCAAATGCTGGGTTCATGAACCAAATGGCATTTTTTCTTAATGTAATAAAAATCATTTATGATCCTTCTGGTGTTTGTACTTCAAATAATCCCTAACAAAAATGTAGGAACAGGGAGTTAGTCTTGTCTCTTCCAATCTTCAAGCCCTTTTTCATCATTTGTAATCCTTTTTGATTAAACCTTTATATAAGCATTTCTAATCATAGACTTTGAATGAAACAGATGTATGATTAAAAGTTAAAGGCAAAACTTTTGGAAGAAATGAAACTGAAAAATATATTAAACAAGAAAAATAGTCAAGGAAAGTCTTTCTGTGCCAAAAAAAAAAAGCTCCTTTGCTAACCTGAAGGTAAGCGAACAAGAGAATGAAAGGGCACTGAATGTTGCCAAATATTTCCTTTGAAAATTAAACAGAACAATTCTAGTTGGTGTTATTGTTGGGGGAAATCCAGGATGTGCACTTAATACATCAGCAAACGGAGACAGCATGTTTTATAGCAGCAATAAAGGCGACGCTGAGCAGACACTCAAAGCAGCGGACTCCAGTTAGCGCAGAGTGGAATTCATGCCAGGACTATTTGTGGGAGGTACCGAATCTCAAAGAGCTCCCTGCTCGCTTGAAGAGATGCTTTTTAATCAACATCACTGGAGAAAACAGACAATTAGGCGATCTGTTATCCAGAGCAAAGAATGACAAGCGGAGAAAAACGGTCAGGTAAAGTTGTCTATGTTCTCCCCTACAAAGAAAGAAAGAGACACACTGACAGATAGAAAAAAATAAATAAAAAATACATCTTTCATTTGCAACTGCCATGGATAATGAGATGATAGTTAAAGGATGCTGCTTCTCACTGCTCTGGAAAACTCCAAACAGCAGGGGCAGCACAAGCTCAACAGCTGAGCACAATGTGGTGCTAAAAGCTTTTTACAAAACACATTTTGAAGCTGTCACCATTAATGTCACTGACTGATAAGCAAAAGAGGCTTTTTGTGTGCTTTGAATATTTCACAAAAGTTTTAACATCCTGTACAACAGTTTTGGTCTAATATTGTAAAGGTGGATTGTTTTGCAGCATCTTAGTGTCAACATTAATATTGATACAGCTAAATGATTCATTTAAATATTACAAATATATTATTTTGCACTAGATTTTGAATTTTACAAAAGGCACAGTGATGAAAATTGTGTTTTTGGTGCATGTTCTTGTGGGATTTTCCCATGATGGAGGACATATTACATTTCTGAGTGTTTTTCCTTTTTTTCAAGGAGGAGCAGATGAAAAACTATAGTTTGAAAAAGCTTCCTGTTGTTGTGTAAAAACTGCAATCAGTGGGCCACAAGCTCCCTGCTCCGCTCCATTCTTATGTGTCACCTTGTAGACAACTAGACCCACTTGACTTTTATGTTGCACCACTAATGTTGGCTTAGGGTTGTGAGGGTCTGTAAGCCAGCAGGAAAGAGTCTAAATAGATGGATGATGGGAAGTAGGGGAAGGTTTTCTCCTATGGTCCCGCCCACAACTACTGCTGCTCTGCAGGTTTTTAGATTTTGGCAAAAAACAGCATGATCATAACTAAAAGACCTAACTAAAATCACATACTATTCATACAAAATATACCAAATAAATAGAATAAAATAAGATAAAATCTCTTTGATATATGTTAAATATGGAGTGAGACTTTAAGACCACTGGAAAAATCTGCCCATTTTTATATATTTTTTCCTGATCATCTATGAGCTTTTTTTTTCTTCTTTTTTGTAAATATACATTCTGCCATATGTCACAAGTTAAATTTAAATAGCCCAAAACTATACTGTTGGAGTATTTTAATATTCCCAAACGGCTGTAGTCGGGTGCCTGTCCTGACAGGCTGATCTAATGACGACATTATTAGCATGTTTACTCCTTTGACATCAACAGTTGCGGATGGCGTTGCCGGCTTGTCAAATTATTGCCGTGCCCGACAGTGCAAAGCAGCATATAAAGCAGTTCCTCACATTGGTGACATTATTTAAATGCTTGGTTGGATATGTCACTCCTTGTCAAAATGTGTAGGACTTTTAGAATCCTGGTTGAAAAGAGGGAAAATACTGTATTAAAAATATGTCTTCTGACTCTTTTTGACTGAAGAAAGCACTCAAGCACTCAAAATTTATTCTTTGAGTCAATGTATTTTTATTTTATTTTTTTCAAACTTGCAAAGTCAAAGTTTGATCGATGTGTCAGGGCAACAAGGGGTGATGTGTCTTACCCAGGAAGGAATCAACAGGGAGGCTGTCAAAGTCACAGTGTTAAAATATACTTTTTAATAGAATACTATTATTTAGTCACAATATACATTTTCCAACAACTCTTTTTTTATCACACTGCCCTGGCTACGAATGTGTCATTATGCCACAGTGACAGTAAGCACACGTGAAAGGCCACATTGTCTCCAACATGGACAGGGTTTTCAATTTTCTATACACAGAAGACAGAAAACTGACTGTTGATGGTATTTGTGATACATTGTCGACTCTATGGGCTTATAAAACTTTGGACAAGAGAGGTGTTTCGGGTCATTCACTTTTACACATGTTGCTTATTTTATTGGAGGGATTTGCTCCAGCTGTGCAGTTTGACAGATTCAGTTTTGCCATAGTTTTTTCTCTTGTTCATGCCTAAGTCACCTGCATCTGCATAGGTCTGTGGAGGGTCATAGACGGCTGCATTTTAGGGAGTTCTAGTGTCTTGGAGTTCCCTCACAGTCCCACTCCAGTCATCTTTGATCCATGGTAAATGTGATCCGAGTGCGTCTTTAATTATGATCATGCTGCTTTATGCATGCTGTTGTTAACCAAAAATCTAAAAAAAACTGTTTTCTGCAGAGCAGCAGGAGTTCATCAGAAGAAATTCGCCTCTGATTTGTGGGCGGAACCGTTGTCACAGAGTGAGCCTTCCAATCCTTTTGCTTAGACGGTTTGCCGCTACCTTACAGCCCCTCACAACCCCATGCCAACAATTCCAGTGCAACAAACATGGCAAGCAATACAGAGCTTTGTGGGATGTCCACACGAAGAATGCTCTGATTGTCTAATTTCCAAGGCTGCAAGCAAGGAGTGTGCAAGGGGCGGGCACACATATCACTTGAACGGCACTAACTGGCCTTTTGCGCAGTGTGCAGGGTTCAGGTCGGTTGAAAATAACAAAAAAATCTGTCCGTCACCCTTGTGTCTCACCTACTTCACCCTTACATAGTATTTAAGTGTTCGCTTTGATATGTCGCCTGCAACATGTTTGTAGAAAAAACATGCATGAACATTTTCACTCTTAGGGATCACACAGCGATCTACAATCTTAAAAGTTTGTGCGCGCCAAATGCAGTCATGAACACGTTTTTCAACCGTCTCCACCCGTGAGTGCAGTTGTGACGAAGGCATTAGTTGAGGTTGCAGCACTTTATAAATAAAGTTGAGTTGCTAAAGTAGAAGAAAAAGCCACTGCTCTTTACTTTCAGCATTTTTTTTATTTTTTATTTATGACTATTGGAATTAAACTGCTAAATTCCAGAATGAAAGATCCCCAAAACTGTACGTCTTGGAGATAAATAACCATAAGTCCTTAGCCTACTGGGTAAATTACAGAAATGCCACTTAAATCTAATAGATAATCAAAAGTGGGAAACACAAGATTCCTTTTTAAAAGTTGATATTTAATGAAATATGCATCAACACTGAAGCCTCAGTGAGGCTCCTTCAAAATATTTTCCAAACTGAACTTGATAAGTTGATCAGGACTTCACATAACCAACAAACTGCAGATGCCGATAGATGGAAGGCTCTCTAACCCTCGTCTGTGTCACTCAGTGTGAAGTTAACACCACATCCTGGCCGCCCTTGGAGCAGGGAACTGAATCTTAATTACCAATATGCTCCGTCTTATGTTTCATGGATGAGCAGCCTCATTTGTTAGTTACACCCTTTCCTCGCGCTCCACATGCTCGGTGCCTGACAACTCACATTCCTCCTGTGAACTGGGGAAGTGTCCCAAAGATCCAGCTTAATGGGTTGTGTGTTGGGTAGAACATGCTATTGATGTGGTAATTCTAGCTCCTATTTGCATTCCATTATGAGATTAGCTCTTAAGGTCTGCCCTTTCACCCATAAGTCATGTTGCTGTACGCTCTAGTCTTACTTTTTTGACCCGTCTGCTGAAGTCGATCTGTTAAAATAATTTATTTACAAAAGAATAATGTGACATAATCCTAATTTTATTTTCCCTTTAGATGATTTGTGATTTAAGTTGCTAAAAACTGCAAATGGAGCCGCCATGGTTTAATACCCCACACCATGTAAGTGCCAAGTACCACACCAAGTAAGGTATGTTATATGGCACCAGAAGCAAAGATCAAAATGCAGTTGGAATTTAGACTTGGTCTGAATGAATATGTGAACTAATTGATTTCAGCAACATTTTCAGAGGAAACAGAAGTTTCAAGCGTAAGCTAAATTACAACCATGCAGGTATTTTGAACATGGTAGGGCAGCACTACCTAATTAATACAGAACAACTTTTGAACAAATCCAACAAATCCAAATCTAACTGACATAAAAATAAAATCCTGAGCAATGTACATAGACAGAGAAAACAACACAGAGAGAAGGTTGGTCTTGTTTTTAAAGTGATTTTATGACTTTTGCTGGTCGAAACCTCAGTGTTTGACTTAAAAGATGTGCTGGGGTTAGGGTTTGTGTGGGCATCAAGAATCATGGACAACTTGTAACGACACTTCTAAAAGTCCAAACATTGAATTCCCAAATATTCTAAAGATGTTATAAAGAAATTATAATAGCATTTAGTACGTCAACTAACAAATATGAAATCTGGAAACAACTTTCTATATTTCCCCAACAGACACAGAAAAGCAAACAAACGCATTTCCTTCATTTCACTGGCATTCTTCCAAAGATACTTCTGTGTTTTCAGTAGGGCTGCGTTAACACCGGGCATGTGCTGCAAGTTCACGAATAAGCTTTTTAGCCCATGGTGTTTACACTGGACAAGCAGAGAGGGGCTTCTTCTGCTTCTTCTTCTTTTCCACTGTTTACTTGTCCGCCACCTACAGTTAGAAGAGTCTTGGGGCAAAATGTCAAAGCGGTACAAATCCTGTGAATCTTGCTCCAGGCTCTGTCTTTCACAGCTCTGTTCCGATATATGAAACACTTGATGTTATAGAATTCCAGACAGACACAAGCCGCAATTACTAATTGCTTGTACATGATCAATTTTCAAATGGTTGGCACTTCTGTGAATTCTAAATGACGCCATTCATATGTCACAACCAAATCCTAGTCTGTCACGAATTGGTCCTCTGTCTCCCCCTCTGGCCATCAGCGGGAACTATCTCCATAATTTTAACACTTTCTGGGTATCCACACTCCGTTTCCCATCAACCCCTGCTGTCACTCCCAGGAGCCCCACAGCTGTTTCCCATCAATAATCACTCCCAGCAGTGATTATTGATGGTCTTGCTTGTGTCTCTGGCCTACAATTCTGAGCATTCATTCACCAGCTGCCTCATCCTGATCTTCAACTCTCACCTGTCTTTAACCCACATCTGCCAGCCGCCTACCTCTCCATGTGCCATGTGTCCTCGATAAAGTACTGCACATGGATCCTCCTGACTCCGGCTCCTTGTTATAGTCCCTGATTGGTCAAAGTTGGTTTAACTTGCAACGCGTGATCAACGGCCAAGTGCTCTGTATGTGAACCGCAAAAAGCAGTCGTTATTTTTTTAAGCGGTAATTTTTTTACTATTATGTTATTTCTACCAAGATTAAAATAAGTTATGTTTCTGTATTCAAACAAATGGGTCCCAAATAGAGAGAACATCACTTAAATCCAGAACTTTGCATTATTGTGTGGTTAAGTGGACAAAAGAAAAATCCTCAATAAAATGAACTTCAATAAAATGATCACAAACAAAAAGACTGCTTATGATGAAGAAGAATTTAAATCAGTTTTAAGACCAGTCGGATGAGCCAAAGCATCAGCTGCAGCAGAATCTATACTTGCCCCTTCAAGACCTCATTTGTTGTCAACAGCTGTTATGCCTAAAACCCAATGAAGCTGTCAGTTCAGGATGCCAGTGGGTTGAATATAATTGTCTCGGTCACTATGTAAACGCTAAAGTCTCCGAAGATGTAGTCAGTGTTGGCTGCGACACAGAATTTTAATATTTCTACTCTAGCAAATCCTCGAGAGCAACAGATGCATACCGATATGAAGCCTGAAAATGAGGTTAGGGTTCTTTTTTCTTTTTTTTTAATCTCTGTCAGTGCATGAAAATTGAAGAGCACATTTCGGTTAAAATGAATGAATTAGACACTGCGAAGAACGCAGTCGACAGCATATTTGTTTGGATCTTTTTGGGGTAATTTAGGGAAAATGCCAGGCGTACAGTACGTGTTGAGACACTTTTAACCAGTGCCACTTCAGAGGCTTTTTTAAAAGTCAAATTAAATCACAAATGTTTATCGGTTTGATTACACAAGAAGCGCTGCCAAGAGTTGTAATGTTGAACATAGAACATATAAATATTTCCTCCAATTGATGAAAACTAAGAAATTGTATATCAGATTTCATCACCAGAGGTTTATGAAAATGTTTTTATTAGAGTCTGAGTGCCATATTTTTCGGAGAATAAGTTGCGGGGACAAATAAATGCATAATAAAGAAGAAAAAAAGTGGTTCCAGAGTATGGGTCACACTTTTGGGGAAAAAGTGAAACCCTTCTGAACAAATCCGCCAAATAACGCGGCGTTCCCACCAAACGCCAATAACGAGTCAATTTTAGGTCTGCTGCTACTTTTGATGCGGATCAAATGAATGCTTAATGCTTGTCCCAAAATGTGTTCATAAACTAGATGTGTGTGGGAGGAGCTACCGTCAAGTTTCTGGCCTCGTCGCTACATGGAAGCATTGACCGTATATCTCATCTACAGTACACGGAAGACACAGATGACGCTTAGGAGGAGAACGAGCAGATTCTCCTCCATGTTTGTTTTGGTAGGCGCTTCTTGTTCTGTGTTGCTGTCAGTTGCAAATACTGATACACACACCTGCAGTGCTCTCTAGTGGATGTCAGTGGGAAACAACCACTAAACAGCAGTTGTTAATGGGAAAATCAATATGTGAACCTATTTACAATGTATGTTTTGAAAAAAAAAGAAAAAACCTACATAAAATTATGGCCAAACTATGCAAAAAATGCGAGTTATACTCCGAAAAATACAGTACATGACAACACCACCCGCACAAAAAAACCACATGTGAAACAGCCATGAAGACATATTCAGTCTGTGGCAACTCAATTCTGTAAAAAGGCTAAAATCAGTTATTCTTGTACGAGCAGCAGAGGCAAGACGGTTTCCCAGTTTCACAAATCAAAAGTGTGTTACTCGAGAAGTTTTCAACCCTTCCCAGGGGATCCTGCCTCCAAAACCCCTGCATGAGATTCACCAAACAATCAGAACTTTTCAGAAGTCAGCCCTTGTGCTTTGTGTTCATAGCTATCAAATTTACTCTGGGACTTGGTATGTTGATCAGCAGAGTCTTTGAGGGCATCACTCTCCATTCTACTCTTACACATACTATGATTTAGTCTGGTTTTCATCCTCCTTCTGTCTCCCTGGTACACACACCATCCTCCCTGTTGTTTTCGCCTCACCACAGTAAATGTATCAGTCCATCCCAGTAGACCAGATACAACCTAGCTTCCTAGGCACCCCTAGAAGCTGCAATGAATGGCTGTGTGCATGGGATGATGCACAAGAATACCTCCCAAAAAAAGGAAGATAGAAAAAAAATAGCTAACTTTTTCGTATATATTTCCTTGCTCTCAATATTTTGCCCTAATTTTTTATCTCAATGTCCCGAATTTGATTACAACAGTGAAAATGTCTAAGAAGGAAGAGCATGTCCCTAAAAATTAGACCCCCTTCAGTGCAAGTGAGGCAGTCATTTTTCAAGCTGCACGTGTTTGTGTGCTTTTCATGGCACTTTTAGCGCATTTCTCAAACTCAGACACATCTAAAAGCAGCACAAATCCGTGGCATGGTTCTCTTGGCGCGTTGACACTGTGGGGGCATCCTTAGAAACTTTTAATACTTGGAATAACGAACAAGAACTTTGTAAAATTATGTGCTGTCAAAATGAGGCTGAATGAGCGCACGGCAATACTGTTTACCTCCGGAGTGTCACACCACGCAACCTTCGCACGAACGGCGCTGCTCGCACTAACACCTGAACTCTACAGGGAGATGCGCGGTGAGCACAAAGAGTAGACGAAGCTGCCAGAAACCTGTTGCCAATTAAATATTGGAAACATCTTCCAAGGTGGGCTGCTGATGAGTTGAGAAGAAGAAAAGAAAACTTTTTGTGAAGTTAAGCGATCTCTGGCTTGTTCTGCATCGTTGCCAACATCGCTGCACAAATGCCTTGCCGTCTGTGTTCAGTTCAAACACACCAGCTTGTTGGGATTCAATTAAACAAGACAGGCTGTACCCCTGAAACGTGTCTCTCTCAACTTACTAAAAGTCCACACCATGTGTTTATCACTTTTCTGTAAAAAAAAAGCATAAATGTTTTAGTGAGTAGATCACTTGAGACCATCCAAATGTTTTAATAAAATGAAAAAAAAAAATAAAAATGTTCTTTATTATTTATGCAAGTATTTTTTGTTTAAGGCTAATTATAATAAAAACAATCATGTTTTTCATTATGAAGCATTGCTTTAATGGACATTATTCAAAGTGATTTCAATTCACCCATTAATGTTTTTTTTTTTCTTTTTTCTTTGCTTTAGCTCTTAGACTGGTGCAAATCAAATCAAAAGGTATTTTATATATATATTAAAAAAATGAAAACTGTACAATTGGATCTCAGTCAAACGGTTTGTTCCATGTAACAAGTCTCCTCTAAGTTTCAAAAGTTTCGAAAAACCTTTGTCACTTTGCGTTAATGCAAAAAAAGTCAGTTGCTTCTTTTTTGATAAAACTGGCATTAACTTTAAAACACTATATCTTTTAAATGCAACTTTTTTTTATTTTAAACATTAAATAAACTTTTAACAACCAGAGTTTACCATTTTAACATTGAGTGTGTAGTAAAGATGGTACCATCATACATATTTAAGAATATTACTTGATTTTTACACGTTAACTACTGGTAATTGCTTCAGAAAGAAACTGAGTGATTTGAAATTAATGGCAGACAAGCTGGACAGGCAATGTTAAACAAAATCACCACTTTATTTTGGTTTGGTTTGTCTGATATGTCATTTCCAATGCACCTACAACAATTATTTGGTATTTATCTTATTTTCTGCACTACAGGTGCCCTAGGTTATACATGTTATTGCTATTTTTTCCTGTTAAAAATCATACATTCCATTTTCACATTTTCACAGAGTCCATTCACACCCATAGATGAAGTCCTTGCAGGAATGAATAGCTTGCTTTTTTTGACTAAAGTGAAATCCCACCTGATACAATACACCTAAATGTGTATTCACATTTAGACCATACGCATCAGAATTCACTTGCAACCAAACAGAAACTCTAATATTTAGGTGATGAATATTCATTCCAGCCACATATTTTAGGACATTAACCCCAGGTGAAGTCAATGTAAAACCTAACCATGATCCGATGTGGTAAATATATCAGCTAAGATCATCAGCCGTTTGAATGACAAAAGATACTAATGAAAATTCTTGGCAAATCCTTACTGCTTATTAGGGAATCAAGTGGGGAAGTTCTCTCCTAAGCAACAAAGTTTAAAAACAACCCATTAGTATATATCCTAAAACATCAAAAAGCTGTCTACAATCAAAGTAAGGTTAAAAAGTCAGCTTTGAACCAAAGTCTGGTCCTTCCTTTTGTAATGAGAGGTTTAAGAAAGTGTTCGAAGGAGTAACCTGAATTGAGTTCCCTTCATCACCAGATGGTGCAATACTTGAAGAGTAAAATACAACGTTAACTCTGGCTTATGAAACAGAGTAATATTTTTCACCTTTTAAACTTTACCTCATACAATACAAAGGTATGCTGGAACTCAAAAAACTGATTCATTCATAAAGATAAAAGACAGATATCATAGCAGAAAATCCTAATTCATTAAGCTATAGTCAACACCAAAAATTCAGTCAACTTTCTTCCACAGGACTTTAAATTGTTGCCAAAAAAGACTTCAAAGTTTTTAGGCTAAACTTGTACTTGTTCACTTATTCACTAAAGAGATTTAGCCAAATTTCAGGAGGTAATGTGTCATGCAGCTAGGGTGCATTTACTTTCAACCAAATTATGTAGACATTTTTATTATTATTTTTTTTTTCTTAATTGTGCAGTTTGTGTCCTATTTACCATGCTGCCCTTTCATTAGTTCCAAAGAAAATCAAAAGTCCAGCCCGACCAAACCCAATGACCCTCTGATGGGGATAGGAGGATTACAAGAGGGGAGGCGTATACACTGGTTTAGTTCCTTTAGCCTTGTTTCCTGAGGCGTACGATCTGGTTTAGAACGGTCAGGGTTATTCAGGTGAGCGTTTCCACTCAAAGCTGGACCGTCACAGAGCATGCAGGGTGTAGACTGATTGTGTAGCTTTTTGTCTTAATGCGATTACAGCAACAGGGAAGCTATCAAGAACAACAATGGCGGTCATCCAGGAGTTCCTTTTTTTCTATTCGGCCTTTGGTACTTTGCATACACAAGCCCTATAATGTTGTTTGAGAGAAGATTGCAGCCGCCGAAGATGAATTCAGCCGAGAATGGTGGCGCTGGTTTGGTGCTTTCTATTGTTGCAATGACCTCCAGCCAATCAACCGGTTTCATCGTGTGACGACAGTTGCTCCGCCCTAATCATTCTGTTCCATTTTTCTGTGGATCTACAACCAACAGGGACCCAAAATGGTATGCTTAATGGGTCAATTTTGTAAAGAAAACGCTCAAAATACTAGACCGAACCGTCGCACTCAGTGGAAACAAGGCTTTAATTTCCTTTAATGAGCCAGGACTGCAGGAATATGGGTGTCCCACCAGGAGGAAACAAATGTGGACTTAATCTTGCACCACTCAGACTGATGAAGCAGCTTGGATGTGCGGGGAAACTTTTCAAAGAAGATGATTTTATGTCCTGTTGCCAGGTCTCTCATCTGCAAGACAACACCACCTAAAAAAAATGCATTTCAACTGACCTGATTCCATAAACTCTTGGTTGAAGTTGTTCCAGGCCACTTTGCACTTCTCCAGGTTTTCTTCCATGACCTTGATGTCAGCAAAAGGGCAGTTGCATTCTGGGAAGCGGGGCGAGCACTGGCACCAGCAGTCATTGTTACGGCAGATCAGTTCGCCCTCGGAGTTGCATGCCACATAGCTGAGGGCTGCCTGCACAAAGCGGCCGCGCAGGAACTCTGGCAGGACGTCTTGTAAACCTGGAAAACCATCAAACACGGAAAATATTATGATATTCTACCTTTAAATCAACACAAAAAAAGACACGCGGGATGTGGAAAGCTGTGTGTCATATATCTGTGTGGAATTTTTTGGGATCTGATATGATAATATGTAAAATGAATATTTTTGGAGTAACAAAATTGCAACACAGACTAATATCATGTATTTATAGCCCTTACAGTCGTGACTGATGATCAACACTGAATAAACCGTCTTTTAAAGTGGCCTGTCAGTCTAATAATCATCAGTTTGTGTGTAAAGCAGCCTATCCTTTCACTTCACAAGTCCATTCCGGATCATTTTCAACAATTCCTCCTACCCCACCATAAATATTCATGTCACTTCTTTGGCATTTACTCTTTCAGTGGTTTGGAGAGGGATGTAATTAGTCACATTTTTCCTCTTTCACTCTTTGGCAGGTGCTTTGAGGTCTTTTTTTTTTTCTTCCTCTTTCTGATTTTGTTTGTGCGTAGTTGTAGACACATGTGTGGGTGCTTGAGCAAGTTCCAAAAATTTGAGGAGTGCTACAACACCCTTGTCTTCTCAAGTTTCAGCCTAAAATTAATTATTCTTTCAAATTTCACACTCTTGAGTGTTTGCATCTGAAAAAACAGTGAACTATAATATCCTGGAACACAGATGTTGTGTAATTTTAAAACAAACTCTATGGATGCCTGAATTAAAAAAAAAGTTAATTGTGTGCAAGATGTTCTACTGCTACAGTAGGTTTCCTTCTACACGGCAGTAATTAGCCTTGCAGTGTAATTTACAGATAGAATCATAAAAAACACACGGCTGCATGGGCTCAGACTGTTTAGCAGCAAAGATGAAACAAGTTAATAGTATCATTTTTCGACTGTTTCCCATCAGTGATGGTGCTGAATACGATGGAGCCTTTAATTAAAACCATTAAAAGCATAAATAATGCTAGAAAATGTACGTAAATAGGCAGCCATGGTTTAACCACTTGATGCCTATTGATGTAAATATGCATCAAATTACTTTTGCTCCAAAATTACTATCATTTAAGTTTGAAGCACTTGAAAGCAAAAAGATGCCTTTTTTTCCCCAAATTAGTTACGGCATTAATGGGTTAAGGTGGGGTACTCTGTAACTGCGGCCCCAAAAAGACGGTGCATTTCTGGACCATTCGTACCTCCTGTATGCTGTTTGGGCCGTTCAAATGTAGACCACAAATTTCTTGAAAATGTGCATTTCTTAAAAACATTTACCATATCTTGATTATTTAAGGAAAACATGTTTTATTAAATGCATTTATTCATTTAGTCATCTTTGTTCTTTTGCAAAGACATGAATGCTTCTTTTCACCATGGAAAGACGCTAAGAGTTCCCATACTGGGTTATTAAAAGGCAAACATTAATTTTACTAAGAAAATCGTCCTCCCGGATTTTAAAAGGCAACCCATCGTTCTGCAGAAGTGAAAGTGTCTCAGTAAGACACCTGAAAAAACCTTCATCCTTCTTTTTGAAACATTTGGATGAGCTTTCAATCCGTTTCAACTTTTCTGATTTACACACATCATGGCAACGATGAAGAGTGAAAACAAGCAGAAGTCATTCAGTTGGGCTCTCAGGCAGGCTCTTGCCAGGGACTCATCCTCCTATAACTTTGCTGCTTTTCACCTTTGACTCGTACAGCAATTGCAGCAGCACATTTGTTTTTGGCAGAATGCTGGCAAACACGATTATGATACTCTTGTCTGCAAACCCGCTCTTGAATGCGTCACGTCACATGTGTAGTGGGTATAATAACACACATTTTACATTTCATTTCATGGAGAAACTACACAAGCTCCAACAATGCAATTTAGGCTGTATGGATGTAATACAGGTTGGGGATGTAGTGACAGATTAATAAGAGCTCAAATAAGTTTTTAGGATTACTAAATTATCAGGTACAAACCAATGCTTAATACTTCCTGATTGGGAAAAACACTGACCTGACCAATAAAAAAATTATCAAAAGTTCTTGCTGAGAAAGTACACATTAGTTTTACGAGAAACACAACCTTATTGCCTCATGAACAACAATGACATTTTATAAAATTATTCATTTT